>NC_044065.1:616777-629277 GCF_902167405.1 Gadus morhua | reverse complement strand
GTCCTTGCCTCCTGGAGTACCACGCTGAAATGCCAAAAGTCTCTTAAGATCACTGTCCCAGTCCTCTGTTCTGGCCGGATCATCACCTCTGATCGGGGGACCTTTCAGCTTCATTAAGAGGCTGATGTAATAGGGCCGATGTCCAGTGGGAACGGGTCCCCCTTCCAGAAAGCAGAAGGGACTCCTCTGGGTTTACCATGGGAGCTCTGGGATGTGAAAGGCCAGAACAGCTAAATAAAAACTAACATTATAATTCTTAAAAAAACACATTGAAAGTTTGAAAGAAGTAGAAGTACAAGAGGGAAGGACTATGAGAGTTCTGAGTCTGTATCAGCATCACTCACTAGGACACGGTACCATCAGGCAACGACTAGTAAAAACAATTCATCAATCTTAAATCACACATAATCCAGCTGAATTCAACGGTTAGGAAGCGTCTTTAGGATACAATGCCACATGCAGCTGGCTTATGTGGGATTTATAGTTTATTCTAATGAATTGTTTTCACAGTGTTCTCAGAGAGATCAAATCCACCAGATGTACAAAACACACACTACGAACCAGTCCGGTGGACCTGAGCAAACACAACACAGTCCCACACGTTGGGGTTCCCCTACACGTCTGAACCCAGCCGTCCGAGGACCAGGGCTTGGTGCCGTGTGACGGCGCAGTCAGTGGATGCAAGGCCTGTTTGGTGGCGGGTGAAGGTGGGCATGCGTGCGAGACCCTCCAGTAGTCATGGAACTAATCCTGAGGTGAGCCTACTGAGTGTACCTGCTCCTCTTCCTCAAGCTAAGCCACACGTCGGCAGAGGTCTAAGTACAGTCCATCTGCTGACTGGTGCTCTCCCTAGTTTGATGATTAAACAGCAGTCTTAAGTTAAGTTAAGTTAGCCTTATCTACTGAAACTCGTCTCAACCAAAGTAAGGTCCCTCAACCAAGCACGTTTAGTACGTGAAGACGTGCCTTCAGTGTTCTGCTCTCCACCCTAGCATCTCTCTCTCACAGAAAACGCCACAGAGGACAAGACCGACAGGAAGAGGAAGTGACATCTACACATCACGCCACACAAAGCACCACGACAGCTGCATGCAACTTGAATAGGAGGTAGAAGAAGACGAAGAATAAGGAGAATGTTGTTTATAAAGAGTTTACAAACTATTCTGGTTCTCTGCGGCAGGAGCCACTCTGGGCTCCTCAACCTGTGCCCCCTCCTCCATCAGCTCCTCCTGAGCTCCATGAGATGGCCTACGCTTCCTCCTGCTGCTCCTCCACGCAGCCTCAGCTCTCACACCTCTAGTGGGGTGTGATGGTGTGGTGGTGGTGGTGGTGCTGGTGGTGCTGGTGGTGCTGGTGGTGCTGGTGGTGGGAGTGGTCGTGTTGGAGGCAGTGGTGGTGGAGGTAGGAGAAGATTTGGAAATGCTAGAGAGTTGTGAGCAGGAGGTGTCTCTGGATGAGCTGCCCACCTCGTCCTGATTGGTCAGTGTGTTCCTCCTCCCCCCTGTCTGAGCGCCCACCGGGGGGGCGGTATAAGTGGTCTTTCCTACCCGGCAACTAGTGGTGGATTTGATTTTGGAACTGTGTGACCCCTGGGTGCTCAGCGTCCGGTTGACACCACACCGGTCTCTCCCTGGGTTGTGTTTGGGTTTATTAGCCTCTGCTACCTTCGTGTCCCCTAACGCAGATCTCGACCGGACTCGTTTATGATCGGTTAAAGCCTGTTTCTTTTCTTTTAAAACTGGAATTCTAGATTTGTTATTTCTACCCTGATGAGGGTCGAATCGTTCTCGACTCTCACATTTAACACTAACGCTGCTCGTTTCCTTTAGCTTATCTTTCCCTAGCGGTTGAAAGCCATTGCATAGTTTTAAGCTACGTTCGCTAACAGGTAGCCTGGATTTGCATACGTGTTGTGAGACCACCAGGGGTCCAGAGACTATCGCTGCGTTCGAAGCTGACCTACTGTCCCGGTCTGAGACCAAGGTAAACAGGAGGCTGTCTGCTGGAGCCTTAGAGGACGGGAGGCCGCTGCCTCCGTTACTGGTACTGCTGCTCCCTGAATAGGGCTTTGTGCTGTAGAGTGATGTGGAGGACAAGACATCCGTACTCTGGTTATGAGTGCCCTGGAGTTCCTCCTGGGCCGATGTGCCTAACTGAGTGCCAGAGTTATTATTATATACCATACCTGACGACCAGTTATGAGAATAATCATCAGTAATTCCAGTTTCACAACCACTGGAATCAGAGTAATATGATTCTACAGAGTAATAATTATCTACCAGGGATCCTGAGGAACTATAATTAGGTTGTTCAAAAGTGCTTGTTTGGTCATTTGAACCTCCGCTCACATCGCCTACATTTGGTGTCTGATCTGGGGGGGATTTAGGACCCGTTTTAAAGGTTGAGACTTTAGAGTGGTCTGACTGTGAGCATGTGTTGGCCCCTCCCTTAGCATTGGACCGGTCCAAGCGGACGGTGGTGGACTGCATGGAGACCTGTGGCGATGTGAAGAGATGTGTGGGATGCTGTGTGCTGACATGATGTCCTACTGTCTGTTGTGCGTACACCTCTGCCTCTGAATCCCTGACCCTGTACCTGCCCGCGGAACAGGGATGCTCACCAATCTGAAAGAACTGGAGCCTCTCCTCCACCATGTCCCTCTTGCTCATGTCAATCGCACCGCTGCGTGTCATCTCAAACATTTTCCCTTCATGGAAGGGGAAGGGGTTCGGCTCGCTTGTCGGCGTGCTATCGTCGGTGGGCGTTCGCGCGGGGGTGGTGTCAGGCGTGGTGTTCTGTGAGTGTTCGTCGGCGGCCAGTCCGAAAGGCTTGGGCTCGTCGTTGATGTCTCTGGGCTCCGCCATGTCCACCACCACGTCCTCCTCGCCTTTGGAAGGCCAGGGGTCAAAGTCCAGCCCTTTGGTCGCCACCGTCTTGAACGTGGAGTTAAATTCTTCCTCGAGTTTATAGCTAAAGTAAGTGTCAGAGAAGCCCTCTTTGTCCGCGGGCTTCTTCTCCGCGTCTTCACAAACGTCCTCGGTCTTCTCCCCAACCGAGGGGGAGCCGTTCTGAGAGTCATTCTTTACAATTTCCTCTGGAGATTTCTCCTCCTCGATGGCTTCTAGTTTGGTGGGGGGGAAGGACCTGTCTGTGGAGCGGAAGGATTCGGTCGCCCAGACGTCCCTCCTGCTGTCCGGGAGGCCGAACAGCCGAGAGTCTGCCTGCTCACACAGACCGTCGTCCTCGTCCTGGAGCTCGTACCCGTCCAGCGAGTCGATCTCCGTGGCGTCCGTGTCATGGGAGAACTCAGCGGTGGTGGCGATGGAGCAGTCTGTGATCGACTGGTCGTTCCCGTTCTGTTCACCATCACCCTCTTCTCCCTCTTTGCCATTTAAACCATCGGAACCGTAGGAGCCGTTGGTTCCCTCGGTTCCACCGTTGGGTTCTTTGTTGTTCCCATTTTTGTCCTGTTTTTTGGGTTTGGAACCCACCTTGACCTTCTCCTCTTCAGGGAGGGTTGAATGCTTATAAGGTACAGGCTGGAAGACTGACACGTCGTCCCCGTCATCCTCAGCATTTGATTGGCTGTCATCAGCATCTGTGAGCACGGGGGTGGGCGGCTGGATGCGTATGATTGGCTCAGTCAGTAGATGCCTATCATGCTCTTCCTGCAAGTTCACCTCCATCATCTCCGTCTCAGTTCCTGAAGAGTTACAGGAACCTTTCCTCTCTACATCTGACTGTTCAGAGGCTGAATCGAGAGGGGGAGGAGGTGGAAACTCTATATATGCAACACCTTTGTCTTTAGATACAGTTTGCTGCTCTTGCTCTGTCTTGTACTCATTTGCGTTGTCTGATGTATCATGCTGGTTTAAATAAGATTCAGATTCTGTCTGATTGTCTATCGCTTTCTTTTGCTCCTGATTAGAATTATAAACATCAGCTTGATTGGCTTCAACGGTTTTACTATCTGGTTTTCTTGGTAAGGCCTCTTTAAAAGAGAAACTAGATTTGCAGTGGTCTTCCTCTGAATCCTCAGAAACCTCCATTATAGGGCTAGTATTCCCTGGTAAAAAGTCTCCGAAGCAATCGGGGGTCCTGGCTGTGAGGTCGTAGCTCACCTCCTCAGAGCTGGGGGTCTCTGGAGTGAGCGGACTCTTCCCAGAGCTGTCCATGAAGGAGACCTGCTCTAGGGTGTCATCGTCAGGGCTGATGGGGCTGAGGGCCATGCAGGACTTCTGTTTTACCGTGTAAAGCCCTCCCTTCGCCTCTCTTTCTGCTTGTCTGCCCAACTGGACACCTGCATAAACTGGGAGGGTTTCGATGCCCTTGAAGTTCTCTTTGGTCGTTGAAGTCATCGGGGGGCCGATGATCTTTTCTAGTGTTTCTGCAGGACTTGGAAGCTTATTTGAGTTGGAGTCTCTGGGGGCATTATCTAAAATCTCAAATGTGTTGTTAGTAAGATGTTCATCCAGTAGGGGCAGGGTTGTCTCAGGGCCCGTCTCTATTCTGCTCTTAGCTAATGTTGGTATCTGGGACGGTTTGGTTACAGTTAGTTTCTTTTGAAGATCACTATCAGCTGGGGAGGAGACTGCTCGAATAGGAATCTGAGATTCTGACTTTTGTCTTATGTTTTGGTTGACCGGTTTTTCGCTGTCTTTTCTTAATACCTCAGCCTCAACCTTTTTAGAGACACTTCCAACTTTTGTGTATTGGTGGGGCTTTTGAGCTTCATGGTAATTCTCGTTTTTAGTGTCATATGTGGCAGTTGGTAATACCAGAGCTTTCTTATCTTTAATTTCTTTAAGTTGCTGATAAGCGACATTGTCTTTGCCTTTACATATAGATTTGTCAGTTTCAGCATCACTCATTTTTCTTTTCAGGGATGCGTCTGAAACGTTGGACCGCTTGTCCTCTATTGGTTTCAGGGTGGGAGATGTTGCCTTACTGATTTCCCTGGTAGTAGGTGGGCTACTGTCCCCTGAGACTTCAGATGCCTTGGTGGTCCGGCCTGCTCCTGATAGCTGGTAGACAGGAAGTTTGCTCACCGAGGGTTTGGGCTGCACTGGGGGAGGGATCTTTGCTGCACTAGGCTGACTTTGTTTCTGAGCCTCAGCTTCAAACTTCATTCTCACAGAGCTGACCTTCGATGTGGATTTACCCGCCACCGGAGACGACGGAGCGGGCTCGCTGATCTTACTAGGGGGTTTAACTGTACTCTCACTGAGGCGTGAAAAGACACTTGGCTCCGGACTGCTGGGTAAACTAGAGCCATTCCTGTCACTTGAAGCGTTGCTACCGGACATCTTGCTCACAAACGGCTCCCTGACATCGCTTTTACTCCAGCCCTCTCCTGCCGGGAGCTTGTGTTGGCTCCTCTCAGGACTGCTGCCGGCCGAGCTGGGCCCAGAGTGAGCGCCCTGCCCGGACCTCCTCATAGGTTTCTTCTCAGGGGACTGAAGTTCATCATTAAGCTTCTCTGTTTTGTCACGGAAGAACTGTGACACTTCACTCAGTTTCTCCTCAGCTTCCTTCACAGTCTTGTCCACTCTGTCCTCATAGAGCAGGTTGTCTCTGCTCCTATCATGCTTATCTTCTGTGAACCGCATCCACACGGCGTGTTTGGGGCTGCCCTGATCTGTTGAATAATGCAGCACAGTAACTTTATCAAACTGAGCCTGTTCCTCTCTGTTGGAGGAAAACTTCCCTGATTTAGGAGACCCTTCTTTTGGGGTCCTGGAGGAAAACTGCTTTTTGGGGCTTCCCTGCTGTTGACTCATGGCCTCTGCGCTGCCATGGGTTTGGTCGGCCGTCATGGCTGAATCCTCTGTGTCTGAGGGTGATTGTGAAGATGGGTCTAGTTTCTCTGAATGAAGCATTTTCTCTGCAAACCTGTAGGACTCCCCTCTGATTTCTGACAGCTCATCATCACAGTATTCTATGGAATTCTGGCTCAGAAGCTTCAGAGCTTTGTACGAGTCGTCTGCCATCAGTTGAGCAGAGCTTGGGCGGCTGTCTTCTTCATGCGACAGTGGGGTGTTCACACGAGAGGTTTCCAGGAAGGAAGGCAAGGCTTCCTCTGCGGTCAGCTCCTCCTCTTCCTGTTGGTCATAATCACTGAGCTCCCTGATGCCGCGGTCGCCTTTGTAAGCGTAGAGCTCTGGGTGCTTCTTGCTCCCTCTGATGATGACCTCGGTCGGCTCCGTGGCGCTGTGGCCCTTTCCTATGTGAACCTCTATAATCCTCTCCACCTTCTGTTTGGATTTAGTGTCTTTGTCAAGAAACCGTGGAGTGAGTTCATCTCCTTTGACAGAATCCTGGCTGGCTTTGTGTTCAAAAAGGCCCGCCAGGTCTTTCGATGGATCTCTACCTGACTGAAATGCCTTCATGATGTCTCGAACGGACATCGACTCCTCCATCATGTCTGCTCCTTCAGCTATCTGGGGCTGGTGATAGACCATTCTAGTAGTGGTCGTGATGTGAGTTTCCTCTTTTAGGCACATGCTTTTGCTCATCATTGAGTCCTCCTCTGACATATTGACCTGAAGGGCTTTGACCCTATCCGTGAGGGGGCTCGGAGAGGCCATGTCTGACTCCATACGGGGGTAAGCCGTCGCAGCTTCCTCCACCAGCAAAGGCTCACAGAGGTCATCTGGCTGCTCGTAGCTCCTGATGTGGACCTCTGTTCTGGTCTCAGTGACGCAGGGGGGGATGGGGGAGTCGGCGAACAGGGGCTTCGGACCGGTGCTCTCTGCGCTCTGAGGCGCAGAAGGCGTCTTCTCACTCCTGGTCTCGAAGCCACTGTCTGACAGGGGGCTCTTATCCTGCTCGTGGGACAGGTCCTCAGGGGACTCCAGGGGCGCGTCCGCCGTCTGGTAGGACTCTGCCAGTTTACTGAGGTCTTTCTCTGAGGGCGAGGTGCGCATTCCCGACCCAGGCGGAGGCATCTTCAGCTTGTGGTCCTGTAAGGACATGGCCGGCTTCAGAACGCGCTTCTGTTTTTCTTCTATCTTTGCTTCCTCCTCCAGCCTACTTCTGACCTCTGCCATTTTAGACAAAGAGCTAGCGCCAATGTCATTGGCTAGGTAATCTATTACCCTAGACAAGTCAAAGTCTCTGACTGGCACAGACTGGGGCCTGACTGGTTGAGTGTTTGCATCAAAAGGAGGATTGTACTCTGGCAGAGAGCATCTCTGTGCTTCCTCAATCTCCCCATTAGAGAATTCCTCCCACTCATCGGCCAAACCTCTCTTTTTAGTGGCCCTTGCTTTACCTTCCATTAAAATATCTGTTTGTAATATTTGACTGACTTTCACTAAATCCTCCTTGACCTTTTCCACTAAAGTGTACGGCTCCTCATCCTCTAACCTCATTTCTTTGGGGGTTCCGCTGTGAGACGTCTGCACGGTTTTAGCCGCTGTATGTGTGTCTGTCTGCAGGATGGCGGTCATACGCATCAGATCCTCCTTCATGTTCGCTACGTCCCTCAGTATGTCCTGGTTGGACGTTGCCGTCGTGTGGATGACCGGCGGCGTGATGAACGGAGGGGACTTCAGCTGAGAGTTGATTTTAGACGAGGTGACACAGGAAGTCAGAGACGACGAGGGCATGCCGGCATGGGAAGGACCGGGCAGGGACATTTTGAGGGAGCCTGGTCCTGGTTTGACGGGGGAGTCGGGCAGCACGTTGACGAGGGAGTACACTGGTACGGTCATGCTACTGGAGTACACTGGTACCGCCGTGCTACTGGAGGACGCTGGCAAGCTGGCATTTGCAGATCTATAGGAGCCGTAAGCAGAGCTGGAGGCTGCAGATCTATGTGTGGAGGACATGGATTTGAGAGTGCCGTAGCCTGAGGCGGAGCACGAGTTTATGGCTTCGTTTATGGCTGCACTGGCGCTGGAGGTTGCCGCCTGGGTGGTGGCCTGGATTCTGTCCTGGAGGCTGCTACTCCTGTCGGAGAAGAGGCGTGAGGAAGGCGAGGATGGCGAGGAGGAAGACGATGGGAACTTTACGGGTGATTGGGATCCATTCAGAGTGGAGAAATCTGAGCAGGCGATTGTGGTCTGTCCGGTTGAGAGAGAGGAGACTGTAGATCGCCCTCCATGGGACGCTAGGGTTGAGTCGACAGAGCTTTGCATTAAGGACAAACTGGAGATGGATTTAGCAGCAGAGAGAGACGTCGACAATGCGTCTGTTGTATGCGTGGAACCTAGGACAGATTTAAAAGGGAGACCAGAATTGTACATGTTCACAGACGTCTTTGGAGACGTTGGCGTGCTGTGCGCGGCCAGCGATCTGTCGACCACAGAGCCGCTGGCAGAGGCGTGCACTGGGGAAGTCCTCGAAGTGTAAGCGGAAGCAAGACTTTTGATAGAGGCCGGGTCGGTGGCCTGTTTGCTCGGGCAGCCAGAGGACACCAGGCTGGCAGACCCCTGCACAGGGAACTGTCCCTGCTGGACCACTGTCTTGATGGGTGACGCCATAGTTCTATAAGTCCGAATGGGGGAGGAGGATGCTACTTCACTGGGGGACTGAACCGGGGAGGTGATGTACGGGACCGGGGGAGGGGCTCCCAGGAGGGTTCTGATGGACGCTGGGGAGATGGGGCAGGGGGAGGACAGGGGCCAGCAGGACTTCAGTGGAGAAGAACCTGGCGAGCCTGTTGGCGAAGCGCCACGGGGCCCGGGGCCCCCCAGTCCGACGAGCCGCGTTTGACCAGGGACGGTAATAGGAGCAGTCGACCACGCGGAGAAAGGTCGGGTTGGAAAGACAGGTTTGTGAGGGTGACCAGCAGGCAGTGTTCTCGCTGCTGCTCCGCGCTCAACCGCGCTCTCTTCACATGGAAGAACCAAAAGAACAGGAGGAGATGGAACAAAACGCCAACAGAACACGGAGTAAAAAGGCAACAGAAAATGATGTTGGGAAAGAGGAAGGGAGAAAAAGTGACAAGGAGAGAAGACCAGAGAGGGAAGAATTGGTCAGTGAGGCGTCCTGGCATCAAGGAAAGTAAGAACAATAGTTTAGGTGCCGAAATGGGAAATGTTAGCATGAAATGGACTGGTTCTATGTGATCCACGTTGAACTAATTACCCAAGACAGCAACAGAAATGTATAAGAAGCCAAAGAAATATTGTCAAAGGACAATGAAAGGACCGACAAATGGCAAAAAATGGCAAGACAAAACACAACAAGATAACACAAAAGACTGTTCTCCTTTATGTTCTGATGTGCTACTAGCTAGCACATGGGCTCTTGTGTCAATCTCCTTATGACAGTGCCTTTTATCTGTTTGCTCTGAAAAGATAGAAAGTTTCCCCAAAGAGAATTTGGACTCTCTAATCAAATGGAGCCGTCGGCAACAGAAGCCATTCCATTGCTCCTTTAATCCAACAAACAGAAGTAGATAATACTAGTAAAGCTAGTTCCAAGACTGTTTTTGGGTCCATTATCTGGTCCCGGTTCGACTACCCTTGGTGACAAGCAGTGGAAGAGTCATAAAAAGAGCCGAACGTGAGACTTCTCCTCATGCATCTAACCGGAAAATAAAACAGAGTCATCGAGCCAAAAATCATAAAGTAAATCAAATGTTTCAACAGAAGGGAAAGCAGGATACAAAAGGAAAACCATCTTACTTTGATTTCTTCTCAAATGCATGTTCACATTATGTCAATCAATCAAAGCAACATGTTCATATGATGGACTCATATGTGGTAAAACAACCAAGCCAAACCTCTCAGGAACACAACTCAGTGGGCAAGCACTGCACAGAAAACCTTGAATCGTACAAAACCCATGCAAAACCATATCCAATGTGGTACACAAGCATGGGGAGTAAATGTGCTACTTAGGGTGAGAATATGCATTGATTACACACGGAATCGAGCTATCTCTATATTAATCACGCCAGATATAGGGTTAATCAACGGATTACAGATTTACTAAGAAAGTTTCCAAACATTGTTTTCATTAGGATTGGTAGCGTCTCCGGAAAGCTTTGTTAGTGAAAATGTCCGACTCACTCAGTGCAGGCGGGGCCAGATAGCTGTAGCGCTTACGTAAGGCTAGGGAGGCAAAGGTATGGCGTCTCTCGGGCTTTTCGTTCTGCAACAATAACAACACAAACACCTCTCAGAGACTGGCCGCCATCTTGGGTACTTTCTGGTCAGTTAGCCACCAATTGATTCTTACCGATCAAAACAATTGAAACTTATTATTTTACTGTAAGCTACCTTCACAATGACAGGCCGCTGCAAATCACAAAATTATATGAACTATATATTTAATAATCGTTATGGCACCCTGTTATGATCAATACAAATATTATTAATACATAAAACCACAATAATATCATATAACAAGTTATATTAAGGTTAAAAGGGACCAAAGTGAGAGTCCAACTCTATACTTTACAGGTAACTTAAGTCTAACTTAGTTCTATCACAGGCTTGCATTTGGCAGAGCGGAGCTGAAACCTGTCTGATACACCATGCAAAGCGGGACTCAGGAACTTCTCTCTGAAGACAGAAGCTCTGGTGGTCCTGATAGCAGAGGGAGAAGGTAAGGCTATGGAGAGGACAGCCGGCCTGTGGACCGTCCCAGAGTCTAGCGAGAGGGCAGCGAATGAGGGGAAGCAAGTGGATTACCTCATCCTCGGGATCTGATTCCATTTCCTGGTTCCCAAGATGCATTGCAGAAACAGGGTCAAGTAACATAATGGAGAGCAGGGAGAAAGGAAGATCAGGGTGTGAAGAGGAGCGACAGCAACAAACAGGGAAAAGAAAAGCCACATCAAAGCCAGCGAACAAGGGAAGGACAAATGGAACAGAGAGGACCACATGAAGACAAGCCACACGCAGCCAGAGAATCAACCAAAAGCTCTTTGTAGGACGCCCCGCTCCCACCCCCCCCTCCCTAAAAAGCCAAAAGCATGATGCCCAAATTCAACTCAATTTGGAAGACAGCTTCAAAGAAAATACTAGAGCCGCCCAAACTTAGACCACCGTTGAAGGGTCCAGCGGAGAGAGTCTCCAAACAGATAAAAGACACAGTGGCCGCAGTTTGGCCGGAGATTTTCTCCCCGAGGCTCCTCAGGGGGTTAGCCTGCGGCGCTAGCGGGGGTTAGCCTGTGGCGCTAGCGGGGGTTAGCCGGCGGCGCTAGCGGCCGTGGAGATGGGCGTGGTCGCGAGGTGAGGACAGGTGACGGTGGTGCTGCGCCGGCCTTACCTTCTTGAGCGGGGGCAGCGTGATGTTGAGGTTGCAGACGGCGGTGGGCGCGAGGCCCTTGGTGCCCCGGGACTCCTTGAGGAACGAGAGGCGGCCGCAAGGCTCCTGGCCGTTGTCCCGCACCTACGGAACCAAGGGGCTTAGTGGGAGCAATGGGAACACTGGGAACCAAGGATCTGGACTTAGTGGGAACACTGGGAACACTGGGTCTGGACTTAGTGGGAACACTGGGTCTGGACTTAGTGGGAACACTGGGAACACTGGGTCTGGACTTAGTGGGAACACTGGTTCTGGACTTAGTGGGAACACTGGGAACACTGGGTCTGGACTTAGTGGGAACACTGGGAACACTGGGTCTGGACTAAGTGGGAACACTGGTTTGGGTTCCTAAGGGAGACCCTCCAGGTTCCCCAGGTTCTCCAGGTTCTCCAGGCTCCCCGGTACCTTGACGCAGAAGGGCAGGCGGTTCTCCTTGAAGGCGTAGAAGTTGAGGACCAGCTGCTGGCCCGCCTTGGTCAGCGGTGCCAGGTTGCCGTAGCAATCCACGAAGACGGGACGCCCCTCCAGGACCTGGCAGAGGAGGCAGAGTCAGGCACCCTGCTGGGCTCAGAGTCAGGCACCCTGCTGGGCTCAGAGTCAGACACCCTGCTGGGCTCAGAGTCAGACACCCTGCTGGGCTCAGAGTCAGACACCCTGCTGGGCTCAGAGTCAGACACCCTGCTGGGCTGAGGGGACAGAGTCAGGCACCCTGCTGGGCTCAGAGTCAGAGTCAGGCACCCTGCTGGGCTCAGAGTCAGAGTCAGGCACCCTGCTGGGCTCAGAGTCAGAGTCAGACACCCTGCTGGGCTCAGAGTCAGACACCCTGCTGGGCTCAGAGTCAGACACCCTGCTGGGCTGAGGGGACAGAGTCAGGCACCCTGCTGGGCTCAGAGTCAGAGTCAGACACCCTGAGGGCTCAGAGTCAGAGTCAGACACCCTGCTGGGCTCAGAGTCAGGCACCCTGCTGGACGCAGAGTCAGAGTCAGGCACCCTGCTGGGCTCAGAGTCAGAGTCAGACACCCTGCTGGGCTCAGAGTCAGAGTCAGACACCCTGCTGGGCTCAGAGTCAGACACCCTGAGGGCTCAGAGTCAGAGTCAGACACCCTGCTGGGCTCAGAGTCAGACACCCTGAGGGCTCAGAGTCAGAGTCAGACACCCTGCTGGGCTCAGAGTCAGGCACCCTGCTGGACGCAGAGTCAGAGTCAGGCACCCTGCTGGGCTCAGAGTCAGAGTCA
>NC_044065.1:486042-538542 GCF_902167405.1 Gadus morhua | reverse complement strand
ACACACAGTCACCACACACACACACACACACAGCACAGATCTAACACACACACACACACACACACACAGACACACACACACAGCACAGACAGACCACCAGAGAGTCAGACACACACATTCATAAACACATACTTAGACACACCGACAAGCCACACATACACACACACAAACACACACACACACACACACAAACATACAAAGATGGACTAACAGACAGACCCACATACACACAGAAGCACAAACTGACACGTACACACACACACATGAACACAAGCGCATACGCACACATACACACACAAGAGCACACGCTGATGGACGCACCAACAGACACATACACACAGAAGCGCCCCAGGGAGGCGGGACTAGAGAGCCCGCCTCTTCCTGCCCCGTGGGGAACCCTAACCCTGGTGACCCCTCTCCCTGTACTGGTGACCCCTCTCCCTGTACTGGTGACCCCTCTCTCTGTACTGGTGACCTCTCTCCCTGTACTGGTGACCTCTCTCTCTGTACTGGTGACCCCTCTCTCTTTACTGGTGACCCCTCTCTCTGTACTGGTGACCCCTCTCCCTGTACTGGTGACCTCTCTCTCTGTACTGGTGACCCCACCACCGTGGGCGGGGGGCCGAGGAGACAGCGCGGTACGAGCAGACCACAGCCTGAGGCCTGAGGACCAGGACAGAAGAGGAGACCCTGAGAATCAAATAGGATGATGAGTGAGGGAGTGAGGGAGGGAGTGAGTGAGTGAGGGAGGGAGTGAGGGAGTGAGTGAGTGAGTGAGTGAGTGAGTGAGTGAGTGAGTGAGTGAGTGAGTGAGTGAGAGTGAGTGAGTGAGTGAGTGAGTGAGTGAGTGAGTGAGTGAGTGAGTGAGTGAGTGAGTGAGTGAGTGAGTGAGTGAGTGAGTGAGGGGGAGGCTGGGTGAGTGTGTGGAGGGAGGGGGGGTGGGGCAGTGGGGGAGGGGAGGGGAGGAGGGGAGTGCACTGGCATGTTACCAGTGCCTTTGCTCTGCGCTACAGTATGTTTGCTGTGTGTGTCCGATCAGCAACTATTCTTCCTCATTGCGTACAACCCTGATAATAAATATATATATGGCATAAATATCACACACACACACACACACACACACAACGCACTCACACACACAAACACACACTCACACACACACACACACACACACACACAACGCACTCACACACACAAACACACACTCACACACACACACACAACGCACTCACACACACACACACACACACACACACACACACACACACACACACACACACACACACACACCCACTGCTCAGACCCCCCTCCCCCCTCTCCTCACCGGACCCCCCAGGCTCAGGGTTTAGGGTCACGGTTAACTTGAGGTGTGTGTTCTGCAGACGCCCTCCTGCTGTCGGCCTATTGGACGCCGTGCCTCGTCACTCAAAGTGAACCCGCCTTCAGGTCAGAGTCTCTCTCTCTCTTTCAGCCTCTCTCGCCCCAAATGCATTCCCTGAAGGGCTTTTGGTTGCCATGGTCACAGCCGCTGCCACGCCTGCTTTTAGCACGCAGGCACAAACACACATACACACACACACACAAGAAACACACACACACACAAACACACACACACACACACACTCTCTGAAATCCATTACCTCGAAACAACCACTTACTACTTTCATGACAGATATTGAGAAATGATTTACAGATATGTAACTCCTCCTCCTTGTTTACCTCCTCCATGATAGGCTGCACCTC
This sequence comes from Gadus morhua, assembly GCF_902167405.1. Taxonomy (NCBI): domain Eukaryota; kingdom Metazoa; phylum Chordata; class Actinopteri; order Gadiformes; family Gadidae; genus Gadus; species Gadus morhua. The sequence continues at coordinate 536,799 of NC_044065.1, read as the reverse complement.
TGTTGTCGTTACCATGGTTGCAAAGTGGCGTGAGGGGAGACTGGCTAGACCGGAATGCCCAGCCCCCCCCCCCTCCCCCGCCGCTCAAGACTTCCTGCTCTCCTCTCACTCTCTCACCCTCTCACTCTCTCACTCTGTCACTCTCTCCTTTTCAAACCTCCTCTCCACTTCCTGTATTCCTCACTTCATGTATGCCCCCTACTTCTCCTCCTCCTCCTCCTCCTCCTCACCCTCCTCCTCCTCTTCCTCCTCACCCTCCTCCTCACCCTCCTCCTCTTCCTCCTCACCCTCTCTTCCTCCCTCTCCTCCTCCCTCTCCTCCTGCTCTCCCCTCTCCTCCTCCTCCTCCCTCTCCTCTCCTCCTCCTCCTCTCCTCCTCTCCTCCTCCTCTCCTCCTCCCTCTCCTCCTCCTCTCCTCCTCCTCCTCTCTTCCTCTCTCTCCTCCTCCCTCTCCTCCTCTCCTCCTCCTCTCCTCCTCCTCCCTCTCCTCCACCTCCTCCTCCCTCTCCTCCTCCCTCTCCTCCTCCTCCTCCTCTCCTCCTCTCCTCCTCCTCTCCTCCTCCTCCTCTCCTCCTCCTCCCTCTCCTCCTCTCCTCCTCCTCTCCTCCTCCCTCTCCTCCTCTCCTCCTCTCCTCCTCCTCTCCTCCTCCTCTCCTCCTCTCCTCCTCCTCTCCTCCTCTCCTCCTCCTCTCCTCCTCCCTCTCCTCCTCTCCTCCTCTCCTCCTCCTCTCCTCCTCCTCTCCTCCTCTCCTCCTCCCTCTCCTCCTCCCTCTCCTCCTCCCTGCAGTATGCAGACGGCCTCTGTGTTCCCCTGCGCTTCACAAGGTAGCACCTGTTACACAGCACAAGCTCTGTAACAGTAAGAGTGTGTGTGTGTGTGTGTGTGTGTGTGTGTGTGTGTGTGTGTGTGTGTGTGTGTGTGTGTGTGTGTGTGTGTGTGTGTGTGTGTGTGTGTGCGCGTGTGTGTGTTTAAGCAGGTATTAAAGGACAATAACAATAAGGATGCTTGGCCAGCATCCTTTTTAATGACACTAAGCCCCGAAGCCTACGCACGCACGCATGCACACACACACACACACACACACACACACACACACACACACACACACACACACACACACACACACACACACACACACACACACACACACACACATATGCATTGACACAGAGAGTAATAAAAGATTGAAACCCCAGCAGCCATACTGCACGGCCCATCCTGCACACTGTGAGAGAACGTCAGTGGACTCAAATAATGAGGACAAATACAGAATCAATTGTTCGCAAGAGACACCAGCTTTTACTTTGGTATTAAAGCAGACATCTGAAGTCACACACACACACACACACACACACACACACACACACACAAACTCCAAAAAAGCGAGTAAGCGCTATCATCTCCTGGATCTCCTCAGTCTGCTATAAACCTGAAAACCTTCTCCTTGATTGGCCGGCGGCTAACGAGCGCCTGACGGTCTGAGCCAACATCCTCCTCTAGTGATGGGAGAGGCCTGGCAGTTGGCCAGAGCATCATCTGCTGTCTCCGAGTGCTGCGCTCCAGGCATCAACTACAGCTTCAAGGCCCCACTGTGGTGGACGCTTCAATGATCACCACCCAATAATCAATAATCAAAGAATTCATTGTATTTCTTATTTCAGGTAAGAAACGCATTTCTGTAAATCCCAGATGGGCTGAAGGGCAGTTAAGAAAAAGTTACGACATTTAAGAAAATAATGTATACAAAGAACGATATGCGAAAGAATACATAACAGTAGTTCCATGTACTTGGCTGTAATAGAGCTTATACTGTACTCCTCCTGTGATAATACAGTACAGAATATACAGTAGGGTTCCACACTGCCAGCCCCAGACGTATTAGACACACTCGTACGCAGTCAGGCATCTTCCATTTCTGTGCCCAACCCATTCTCAGGATCTGTTGAATTTGCCCACTGACAGATCTTAGTCTGTCTCCCCTTCGTACCCCCATACCCTCCCCACTTCTGCCCTGCCCTCACCCCTTCGGCCCTCACCCTCACACCTTCGGCCCTCACCCTCACCCCTTCGGCCCTCACCCTCACCCCTTCGGCCCTCACCCTCACCCTCACCCCTTCGGCCCTCACCCTCACCCCTTCGGCCCTCACCCTCACCCCTTCGGCCCTCACCCTCACCCCTTCGGCCCTCACCCTCACCCCTTTGGCCCTCACCCTCACCCTCTCCAATCTCCTCACCGTCTCTCCTCACCCTCTCCATTCTGCCCTCACCCCTTCTCTCCTCATCCTCTCTCTTCTCCCCCTCTCCTCCCCCTCTCCTCAGCCTCTAAATTCTGCCCTCTCCTCTCTCCCCACCCTCTCTCCTCCCCATCTCTTCTCACCCTCCATTCGGCCCTCACCCCTTCTCCCCTCACCCCCTCAATTCTGCCCTGTCCTTTCTCCTCCCCCTCTCCATTCTGCCCTCACCCCTTCTCTCCCCCTCTCTCCAGCCCTCTCCATTCTGCGCTGTCCTCTCTCCTCCCTCCGGCTCATGGTTTTATATTCATGACCTCCTGGTGAAGGATGCCCTCCTCGTCCTACTGAGGGCTGGTCGGTGTCTCCGTGGTTGTTGTGGTTCTGACTCTGGGTGGGAGGGCTCTGGCGTTGGGCTTCATTCCATGAGACAGAAAAGAGGATGAGTCTGAAAGCCGAGACGAGCGAGGGTCTTCACCCCAGTTCATCAGACTGTCTGGGACCGCCCCAGGTCAGACGGGGTAATGGTCTGTGCTCCTCCCAGCATCCCCCTGTGATCAGCAGCCGTCCAACCCTCCGAGGAACCAGCAACTCAACAACCACGCAGACTCAACAAACCTTTATCGACAACCATCAATTAAGAAAATAGCATCCGACAAAAGGCTCCGCTGCCTCACTCTGACGGAGCCAAGAAGGAAACCCAGAGCTCGACCGCGCACGCTGCAACAAACCTTTATCCATAATCAATTCACCAACACAACAAAAGACCAAAGTCTTCTCTCCCTGGGACTGTATCAAGTCCTCCACCTCCCCAGTACACCTCCCAGTACCCAGTCCCAGTACCCAGTCCCAGTCCCAGTACCCAGTACCCAGCGCCACTCCCAGTACCCAGTACCCAGTCCCAGTACCCAGTACCCAGTCCACCTCCCAGTACCCAGTCCCAGTACCCAGTCCCACTCCCAGTACCCAGTACCCAGCGCCACTCCCAGTACCCAGTCCCAGTACCCAGTCCCACTCCCAGTACCCAGTCCCAGTACCCAGTCCCAGTACCCAGTCCCAGTACCCAGTCCCAGTACCCAGTCCCTCTCCCAGTACCCAGTACCCAGTCCCAGTACCCAGTCCCAGTACCCAGTCCCTCTCCCAGTACCCAGTCCCAGTACCCAGTCCCAGTACCCAGTCCCAGTACCCAGTCCCAGTACCCAGTCCCAGTACCCAGCCCCTCTCCCAGTACCCAGTACCCAGTCCCAGTACCCAGTCCCAGTACCCAGCCCCTCTCCCAGTACCCAGTACCCAGCCCCTCTCCCAGTACCCAGTCCCTCTCCCAGTACCCAGTCCCAGTCCCTCTCCCAGTCCCAGTCCCTCTCCCTCTCCCAGTACCCAGTCCCAGTCCCTCTCCCTCTCCCAGTACCCAGTCCCAGTCCCTCTCCCAGTACCCAGTCCCTCTCCCAGTACCCACTCCCTCTCCCTCTCCCAGTACCCAGTCCCTCTCCCAGTCCCTCTCCCTCTCCCAGTACCCAGTCCCTCTCCCAGTCCCTCTCCCTCTCCCAGTACCCAGTCCCTCTCCCAGTCCCTCTCCCTCTCCCAGTCCCAGTCCCTCTCCCAGTCCCTCTCCCAGTCCCTCTCCCTCTCCCAGTACCCAGTCCCTCTCCCTCTCCCAGTACCCAGTCCCAGTCCCTCTCCCAGTACCCAGTCCCTCTCCCTCTCCCTCTCCCAGTACCCAGTCCCTCTCCCAGTCCCTCTCCCTCTCCCAGTACCCAGTCCCTCTCCCAGTCCCAGTCCCAGTCCCTCTCCCAGTCCCTTACCTTCTTCCCTCTCTTCTTGCGGGGCGTCCCCTTCCCTGATGCCTTTGCCTCCTCACTCATCTCAGCCGGGCAGCGGAGTATCCTCCCGGAGGAGTGTGAGAGTGTGAGGGTGAGAGTGTGAGGGTGAGAGGGTGAGGGTGAGAGGGTGAGGGCGTGGGAGAGTGAGAGTGTGTACGCGCGCGTCGCAGAGAGCGCTTTAATCCAGCATGGGCGACGGCCGAGCAGGGAATGGAGGGCTCTCAGAGCGCGCAGCGACCAGCTCGCTCTCTCGCTCGCTCACTAACTCTCCTCACAGACACACACACACCCATTAGATACGGAAGCACAGATTTCACACACACACACACACACACACACACAACCACACACGGACACACACACACACAACCACACACACACACACACACACACACACACTCATGCATTCTCACACACAGGCCCACACAGGTGGGAGGGGCAACTTAAATGAAGTGGGTAAAGAGATCAGTTTATATTAACCTTTAAATTATTACATTCTTATACATTTACCTGGATAATAAGTCACTTAGAGAGAGAGCGAGACAGACAGACAGACAGACAGACAGACAGACAGACAGACAGACAGACAGACAGACAGACAGAGTGGTAGCTACCCTCTACCCTTTATCAATAATAAATACAGATGGCAGATCACCATGGAGAAGCTCCGGCTGCATGTACAGTATGTGTGCGCGCGTGTGTGATAATTATCCTTTACCATTATAAAATAACTAATCTAATCTAATGCTCTCTCTGGTTTATACCCAAAAAGATGTCAGACTAAAACACCCACACACACTCCCTCACATGCACACTCACACTAACTCACACGCACAAACTGATGATGCTGAGCAACACGATCAATTCTCTGAAATGAGTGGATATAAAACATGCTGCACCCCGGGGAGGGATGCCTTGTAGTACCTTCAGCCGAACACTGAGAGGATGAGTCTCTACCACTAGATTAGCCCCTCCCACTCAGTTGGACGGGGGACTTTTGGAATAAAGAAAACTCAATAAGCGTTTTCTGTCGGCTCTGACTGCTGCTGCATGACGCGACCTAGTGTAGCGCTGCTGGCTAGGGGCGGGAGGGGTTCATGATGAGTGGGAGGGGTTTAGGGAGAGTGGGAGGGGTTATGGTGAGTGGGAGGAGTTTAGGGGGAGTGGGCGGGGTGTATGGTGAGTGGGAGGAGTTTAGGGTGAGTGGGTTTAGGGTGAGTGGGAGGGGTTGATTGTGAGTGGGAGGGGTTTATTGTGAGTGGGAGGGGTTTATGGTGAGGGGGAGGGGTTTAGGATGAGAGGGAGGGGGTTAGGGTGAGTGGGAGGGGTTACGGTTGAGTGGGAGGGGTTTGTTGTCAGTGGGAGGGGTTGATTGTGAGTGGGAGGGGTTTATTGTGTGTGGGAGGGGTTTAGGGTGAGAGGGAAGGGTTTAGGGTGAGTGGGAGGGGTTACGGCTGAGTGTGTTTAGGGTGAGTGGGAGGGGTTTATGGTGAGTGGGAGGGATTTATGGTGAGGGGGAGGGGTTTAGGGTGAGAGGGAGGGGGTTAGGGTGAGTGGGAGGGGTTACAGGTGAGTGGAAGGGGTTTGTTGTCAGTGGGAGGGGTTTATTGTGAGTGGGAGGGGTTTATTGTGAGTGGGAGGGGTTTAGGAGTAACTATTGTACGATTTGTGTAATCAAAGAGAGGCCCGAACCAGCCAGCGTCGAAGTGATCTAACGCCAACAGACACTCAACCTGTCTCTGATTAGTCAGTGTCTCTGAGGTGTCAGTGTCTCTGAATGGTCAGTTGTTCTGATGTGTCACTGACTCCGAGTTGATATCAAGGCACTACAGTGACACCTGCTGGCAATATCATGTTGGGGTGTGCAGGGTCAATGTTTATAATTCTAATTAATAGGTGCACCATATAATTATTATGATGCTAAAATAGTTAGGTTTAAAATATAGGGGCAGGTATAATCCAAGCCTGAAGGAGAATCGAGCCTAAAGGATCCAACTGAGTGGGGAGGTCGGGTTCTGATCCGGTTTGTCTGTCTTAACTCCGGCAGCAGCCAGGCTAATAGAACTAGGAAGGGAGGGGCCGCACAGCCTGAGTGCTGCCCTGACATCATGATGGGGAGAGAGAGAGAGGGAGAGGGAGAGGGAGAGAGAGAGAGAGAGAGAGAGAGAGAGAGAGAGAGAGAGGGGGAGAGAGAGAGGGGGAGGGAGAGAGAGAGAGAGAGAGAGAGAGAGAGAGAGAGAGAGAGAGAGAGAGAGAGAGAGAGAGAGAGAGGGGAGGGAGGGAGGGAGAGGGAGAGGGGGAGGGAGAGAGAGAGAGAGAGAGGGAGAGAGAGAGAGGTCTCCTAATGGGGACCGCCGTGTCCCCGAGAGAAACAGTTTATTAGAAATGATGACGAATCTGAGACGAGTGGTGGGAGGGGGAGGGGGGAGGAGGAGGAGGGGCCGGAAAGGGAGCGGGAGAGAGGGATAAAGAGAGGGAGCAGAGAGGGAGAGGCAGGAGAGGTGGAGCGAGCAGACAGGGGAGGGGCCTGTGTCTGGGGAGGTGGAGCAACAGACAGGAGGCGGGGCCTGTGTCTGGGGGGGTGGAGCAACAGACAGGAGGCGGGGCCTGTGTCTGGGGAGGAGGAGCCAGCAGACAGGAGGCGGGGCCTGTGTCTGGATGGCTCTGTGTTTACATTCGGGGTCGCTACATTCCACACCTCCAACAGACTGGCCTGAGCGCGCCTGTTAAGGTGTGTGTGTGTGTGTGTGCGGCTGTAAATGTGTATGTATATATGCCAGCTGTGAGTGTTTAAGGTAACAACACAACCATAGCTCCAGACACACGTGTTCCTATGACGATGGACTGCTGGTCGGAAACCTGCTCTAAATAAAGACCTTCAGACAGAGCTGTCACGGTGTGTGTGTGTGTGTGTGTGTGTGTGTGTGTGTGTGTGTGTGTGTGTGTGTGTGTGTGTGTGTGTGTGTGTGTGTGTGTGTGTGCTGAGGCTGAGTAAGCACCGCCATCACAGCCTTCTACGTTTGGTCCAGCCATTAACACCTTTGTACCATGACGACAGAAACTTGGGAACCATGACGACAGACACCTGGGTACCATGACAACAGACACCTGGCATACCATGACGACAGACACCTGGCATACCATGACGACAGACACTTAGGCACCATGACGACAGACACCTGGGTACCATGAGACACTCATGTGTTTTTACCACAGACTTGCCTCTGGCCCAACAGCCTTCTTCATTGGAACGTTGGCACTCTGAGGCAAACCTGTCTCGTCCTGTCTGAGTGTTATCCAATATTCTTATCAGGGCTGTGTAGCTGCACAGTGGATGACACAGAGCTTCAAAGAGCCCGTTCTGAGCACAGTGGGACCATGACCAGAACCCCCTCCTTTGTGGCCTGCTGCACGGCCCAGGCTCCACATGGATGGGGACTCTCTGTAGCGCTGAGTGCCTGAGAGGTCTGCGTGGCGTGGGGCAGTGCGCTGCGAGGACCAGCTCCGGGTCAGGCTCTGTTTACCACCCGTTCATGGAGGATAAAGGCGGGTTTATGCCGCTACCACTGAGGGCTCAACAGGCCCCTTTATGGGGAGAGCTCTGAGCCAATGGCACCGTCATGGGTGTGGCCATGGGAGTGGTCATGGGCGTGGTCATGGGCGTGGTCATGGGAGTGGTCATGGGCGTGGTCATGGGCGTGGTCATGGGCGTGGTCATGGGCGTGGTCATGGGCGTGGTCATGGGTGTGGTCATGGGAGTGGTCATGGGTGTGGTCATGGGAGTGGTCATGGGAGTGGTCATGGGTGTGGTCATGTGAGTGGTCATGGGCGAGGTCATGGGAGTGGTCATGGGTGTGGTCATGGGAGTGGTCATGGGTGTGGTCATGGGCGAGGTCATGGGAGTGGTCATGGGTGTGGCCATGGGCGTGGTCATGGGCGTGGTCATGGGCGAGGCCATGGGAGTGGTCATGGGAGTGGTCATGGGCGTGGCCATGGGAGTGGTCATGGGTGTGGTCATGGGAGTGGTCATGGGTTTGGTCATGGGTGTGGTCATGGACACGGCAAATGAACAAGAATAAACTAAGGCTGAACGATTAATCAAATTCAAATCGAAATCGCGATGTGATAGAACGCGTTGGTCACACCAAAGAATGATTTATTTATTTTTTAGTGAATAATACACAACATATGGAACCATTAAATCGCAATCGCAATATTGGTCAAAATAATCGCATTTGGATTACTTCCCCAAATCGTTTAGCCCTAGAATAAACATCACCGGACGGCAATTTAACTTAAAAATTAAAACTAAACTAAAGCTTTCAGTTGTTCGGGCATTCTAAATATATCGCCGTGTGCGTGTCTCTGTGTGAGAGCGAGCAAGAGAGCAACAGAGAGAGAACGCTTCAGTAATAGAATGTGTCCCTGTATGACAGTAATAGGACCCCAGCCTGGACTGAGTGGTTGGTCCCTTGTTCTCCACATCGCTACGGTTACAGCATCATGAGCTGACACAACAAACAAACCATTTGTTTTCACCTTCCAAATAATTATACATTCACAACTTGGGTGAGGAGGAAACATGTTGGAACAACATACTTAGAACCACCTCCTCTTGTGTTTCTCCCTCTCCTGATGATGCCTCATAAATCATCTCCAGACGCCAACCAGGAATGAACCAGCAGACTGATAGCATCTGATGAGCCGTGCCGATCGCAGCGCTGCCGTTAGCCGGCTCCGCCCTCCCCTGTCTGTTCAGGAGCCTTCTGCTACACAGCATCATAGTGCCACTGCATGACTGTATTTGCATATAAATGAACGACAAGCTACATTTATCAAACACCAAATCAACTCTTTCTTACCTAAAACACGGCGGTCTGCTTGGAATACTGAACGCAGAAAAATGCATTTACAATTTTTATAAGTTTACTCCCTAATCATCTCTTCTTGTTTGTTTATGTATTAATAACTGGCAAGTTATTAAAGATGTCCTAAACGGTTCACCTCCTCCATGCTTGGAGGAGGTCTCCTGTCTACAGTTCACCTTATTTCAGATCCCCTGGCTGAAGGACTGACAGGCAGACAGGTTCCTTGGCGCGGCTGTTGCCCCAACAAGGCTGATCCAGTCTTCTGGTTTAACATTTACCCTTATTTGTTTTGTAAATATTTTAATTAAATCCAAGATAGTCGCTGCAAGAAATCCATGTTGGACCCCATGACCTCAGTCCGTCTGGAGCCATCCATGTTGGACCCATGACCTCAGTCCGTCTGGAGGCATCCATGACCTCAGTCCGTCTGGAGCCATCCATGTTGGACCCATGACCTCAGTCCGTCTGGAGCCATCCATGTTGGACCCCATGACCTCGATCTACCTGGAGCCATCCATGTTGGACCCATGACCTCAGTCCGTCTGGAGCCATCCATGTTGGATCCCATGACCTCAGTCCGTCTGGAGCCATCCATGTTGGACCCATGACCTCAGTCCGTCTGGAGGCATGGTTCTGCACAATGCCCATGAACCCAGGCCTGCTCATTACTGCTAGGTTCTATCTGTCGTGGTGCTTTGGTTACAGGAGTCTCCCGAATGACTAAAAAGTAGTACTAACTACTGCATGGGTGCTGCATCCAACCGCATATCAGATAGATTAGTGTTCATATCTGAATAAAGAAAGTGATGAAGTATGGAAAGAATGGCAGCATTGTCCCACTTGGTCTGTAGTCTGAAGATGGAGGTTGCCATGGAGCTGGCAAAACACTGGGGAATGGAATCGTCCCCATGGCAACCCTCCTGATGTGGCATGATACCTCAATGCATACTTTGAGCAAGGGTTGAATGAGAAGCAGGCAAACAGTCATTAAGATAAAAGGCAAACCAAGAGTATCACATTGGTTTAAGAGAGGCTCCCCATGTGACACACGTCGTAAACGTCAGGACAGGATATGGAACATCACGTTGACCCAGAGCGGCATGTGACAGCACTGGAGGAACACTGTCAGTACTTTGGTTAACAGATGCTCCCACTAGAGTCAGTACTTACACTGGTGTCAGTACTTGTGTATAACATGGCTCCCACTAGGGTCAGCACTGTCAGTGTGGATCAGATGGTCAGCTGTCTACCAACACACCCTTCAGGGCAGCAGAACCAAAACGTTGTAACTATGACCTGTCCTACTTCCATAGATTGTATTTCTTTGAAAGGGCGTGAATGAGCTCTGAGGTTGGAGAGGGATTTCAACTGTTAAATCCATAATCCAGTCCCTGCAGCAGAGATCAGGGACGGCCCGAGAATGAACATAAAGTCAAATGAGTGCGACCCCACCCAACGCCCGCCCCCGGTGCTGAGCGGGGCGTTCTGGTCGAGAGAACCGCTTCAACAGCCGGACGCTCAGCAGCTCTGGGGGTCGTGTGGTCGGGTCAGCGGTTAAGTGGACAGGGGGACCCGTCTCTTTAAGTTTATGGGATCTGTTCTGCAGGAGAGCTAGCTGCTGCAGAGAGCCTGCACAGAGAAGCCGCTATACTTTACCTTTATTCCTCCAGCCATGATTCAGCAAGGTTCACTTCACTGACGGCCCCCGCTTTGTTCTTCCCCACAGTGCCGAGTGGAGCCTTGTGGTGGTGTTCAGGGCGCCACGGGCCCCTGTGGTTTCTTGAGGAGAGCACATCTCTCCTCAAGAAACCTAAGTTTAACATGGACGTATAGGAGCGACTCAGTGAGGAACTTTAACCACTGGAGGGTCTCATGTTGCGGGATGAGGACAAAGTCATTAATCCTCTATATAACAGCCAGGGGACACTTCAGGTTAAATAAACATGTCTTATTCAGCTGATAACCACTCAAACATGTCATGTTAACATTTTAAATGACCGCAATCAAACGGCAACAGAGAGAGGTTTGTTCAGAGACCGGAGATCTGGTCGCCCTGAGAACAAATGGAAGTGTGCACATGCACACGCACACGCACACACACACACACACACACACACACACACACACAGCCAATGAGAAAGTGCAGACACCAGTCACAAAGACAAGGATTTTCCATCCATCCCTGATTTACAATTCCTCTTTGTCCACTACTACCACACACACACACACACACACACACACACACACACACACACACACACACACACACACACACACACACACACACACACACACACACACACACACACACACACACACACAGCTAATGGAAGTAAAAAGATGGTCGCTTCAGTGCCTAAAATGGTCTGATTGCCAACCTCCGTCAGCTGTAGGGATGCTTGCTCCTCCACCACCTCCTCCACCAGTGACCACCCCCCCCTCGCCCTCAGGGTGGACGAGCCTGTACACCAGGGGCTGTACCACGCCGTAGCAGAGCCTCACTTTGAGGGCGTGGAGGCTCTTCGGGGCGCTCTACTGATGGGATCAGCAGGAGGAAGGCACGTGATAATCGGATAATAATACACACGTTATTCACTAACTACATGCTCTTTGTTCCCTTGTTCGCCAAACTGGAAAACCGAACCAATCAAAATCTTTTTGTTAGCGCGTGCGTACGTGTGTGTGTCGGTGTGTGTGTTTAAAACACAACACATATTTAACTGCATGTAGGTCCTAGGCCGACAAATATGAATATGATTGTTCACATGCAGGACCAAAATACCAGGACCGGATCAGGAGGTGGAGAGACCTGGATCTGGAGGGGCCCAGTGCGGCGGGCCCCCAGTGCGGCAGGTGGGCCCCCAGTGCGGCAGGCGGGCCCCCAGTGCGGCAGGCTGGCCCCCAGTGCGGCAGGCTGGCCCCCAGTGCGGCAGGCGGGCCCCCAGTGCGGCAGGCTGGCCCCCAGTGCGGCAGGCGGGCTCCCGGAGGGGCCCGGGTGACAGCAGCATTGGGCCCATCGCTACGCAGACATGCTGCCAATACCACCTCGTCACCCTGGGGTTGAGGAGACGGTTACACACACACCTCTCAGCCACTGTATGATACTCACACGCACACACCTCACACACACACACCTCCCAGCCACTGTATGATACTCACACGCACACACCTCACACACACACACCTCCCAGCCACTGTATGATACTCACACGCACACACCTCACACACACACACCTCCCAGCCACTGTATGATACTCACACGCACACACCTCACACACACACACCTCCCAGCCACTGTATGATACTCACACGCACACACCTCACACACACACACCTCCCAGCCACTGTATGATACACACCTCCCAGCCACTGTATGATAGACTCACACACACACACGTGGCAGCACAAGAGATGTCCGTGGTGTGTATGCCGGTGCCAGTCGGTGCTAGGGACTGCAGCTTATTTGTTTTGGCGTGTGCAGGAGCAGCAGTTAGATGGGTCGTCTCTGTTGTTTACAGAAGCGCTGCTCTGTCTGTGGCCTTTCCAGACTGGAACTCATTCATTCATGCATTCTGTCCCAACGCGCAGATGTTCCACATAAAGGCTCTTCTGTAAGACATGGAGTTATCTCCTTTTCCCCTGCTGAGCTCCACCAATAAACATCTACTTTACTACTTTTGTGAGAAAACTATTTATTAAGTTACTGCAACATGAAACTAGGTATTAAGCACGGTTATGTGACAGACCTTCCCGGGCTGTGGACACTGGTCTGTTTCACCTCTCAGTACCGCACTTCTCTGGTAGACGCCGTCAAACGCATTCAGCTCCCTCTCAGCAACCTCAGCCCAGAACCACGGCCAGAGCACTGAGGGCGTCAGAGCAGAGTGACCCTCGACCCTCGCCGTCCGTCCCCCTGTCCCTCTCTCTGTCCCCCTGTCCCACTCTCTGTCCCCCTGTCTGTCTCTCTGTCCCCCTGTCTGTCTCTCTGTCCCTCTGTCCCCCTGTCTGTCTCTCTGTCTGTCTCTATGTCCCCCTGTCTGTCTCTCTGTCCCCCTGTCTCTCTGTCCCCCTGTCTCTCTGTCCCTGTCCCCGTCTGTCCCTCTGCCCGCGGGGGACTTCCTACCACAGTGCCCCCGCAGGCTGGGAGGCGTGTGTGCGCGGCTCGCTGCACCAGACACACATCAGCACACGTTCATCCGTCCAGGATCAACAGATTAAGGGAACATTGAGGGGATTTGGCTGTTGACTGACATTCTGATGAGGCTGGATCACCGACAAAGGAAGCAGAATAATGTTTAGTTCAGCTCTAAATAAAACCCTACAGGGTGTGTTGTCTTGGGATCCACCACACACCGCACATCACACCTCTAAACACCATAATGGGCCGATTTGTTCAGGGAGATTGAAACATGTTGATTAACTCGAATTTCATGATGCCCTAGTACGTGAAAAGAAAGGAATGCCAAAGGGAAACTGTTGCAGAACAGATGATACAAAAACAATGGCGCTACAATACTCCCCTGCATCGTACAGGATACTGAGGGCATGTTAACTCTAGTCTGCGCTTTGCTTTGAATAACGTACTGTATACATGAAACCTTATTCACCCTGTTGCATAAGGAGCACAAACACACAGGCGCTGACGGAAGTAAACAATACATTCCTCATTAATCATTATCAATCATAACCTCACTTCCACAGCCCCCTGCCCTCAACCAGTAGGCCTGAAGTCAAACAACCTCCTCTAGTTTACATTCAGCCAAACGATATTTAATAACCCAAGTCATGTGTCTCACGGTAATATTTTATTACCTTACTGCCACAAGGAAATGCATTGCAGTGCAGATCCCCCGTGAGGCAGCAGGAGGAGGCGTTCATGAGGAGGACCGAGCCGTACAGCCTGCAGAAGGCCTCTCAGGGGGTCTGGAGACGCGGTGAACAACCGGGGGCAAACTAATCAATAAGCTCAAAGAAACGCAGATTCAGCAGAATAAGAGTGGCCCCCTTCACGCTCCGTAAAGTATTCAGTGGAAGGTCGGGATAACTAATGAACAGCCCAACTTTAAGGGCTATTCATTCGTTATCACCGGTCACAGCTAGACCAAGTGACCTACCAAATGACCCTGTGTGTATGTGAATGTGTGTGTCTGTGTGTGCGTGTGTGTGTGTGTATGTCGGTCACTAAAGGAGAACCACAAAGGCCATTTGGCAACGTATCTGTTCTAAAGCCATCGTAACGGACCAGTGAGGGTCACTTCACGGCCCTGGCAGGGCCGAGGTGAAGGGTCCTGGCCGGACATGGCAGTGTTGACCCTGTTTACTCTGCAGACTGCAGAATATTGTCAACCATTAACCCACCGGATGACCGACAAAAGAAGCGGCTAATAGTCATGTGCCCAGAGTCTCTAGTGAAGCCTAGCAGGCCTGGGCAGACAGCAACCAACCCAGAGAGCGAGTCATGGGTCCACTGCTTTTGACACTTTTAACCTGTATAATGACAATCAACTAGTGTTAAATAAGTGCTTTATTTTGAAGAAGCAAGTAGACAAGTTTCCAACTTGTTTCCTCCTCACTGGAGTGCATGTTTGGGATTGTAGGAACTGTGACGCAACGATATGATTTTACAGTTGAGTTGGTATGTTCTACAGTTGGTATGTTCTGCAGTTCAGTAGGTGCAGTATACCTGTTCTATACAAGTAGGCTGTGTTTGCAGTATACCTGTTCTTTATAAGTAGGCCGTGTTTGCAGTATACCTGTTCTATACAAGTAGGCTGAGTTTGCAGTGTACCGGTTCTTTATAAGTAGGCTGTGTTTTCATAATACAAGACATTCCCAACTGTTCTATACAAGTAGGCCGGGTTGGTTCACGATAAAGCTCCGTTTTTACGCACAGCAGGACACAGACAACACACCTGCGATGCCAGGCAGACCTTCAGCAGAACTGATAATGTCACTTGTTCTTTAGATGTTTACATGAACTTGGCTTCAGTTAATCCTAATTTTAACGCAACGTTTAACATGCAAAACCCGCAGCGCCCCGCGGATATCACGTCTAAAGACAGATTTCACACGCCCCCGTTGCCAGTTAATTCATTGAAGTGAGCAATAAGCGTTGAACTAAAAGATTCCTGAACCCAACAGCGTAGAAAGAAGTTGAGGACAGGGAGGCTTACCTGCTCTGCAGGCTCGTCACCTGTAGCGGAAGAAGACATGTTGAACTCGACGCTTCTCCAAAGTCTTACAAGTTCTCAAAAGTTGTGAATCAATTCATTCCGTTTGAGTTTAGAAGCCAACCAGCAGATACGTGTTGGGAATTGTTCCACTTGTTTTACACGGAAAGCTTCCAGCCGCGTCAAGGAGGCGAGTGGGTTTTCCCCAGTCCACCCCAGGTACTACACGGTCCGGGCTGGACCGCTCCCGCCACAAGGGGGCGCCATTACACAGCTTTTTATTCTCTACGCGTCGAAGTCATCAATGCTGCCAACATGTATTCATTTTAAACTGAGATGCTGGTAACGCTTAATGATTCCATTAAATAGAGTTGTAACCCCGCAGATGGATGCAGATAATCGACGCCTCTGTGATTCCCCCCCCCCAGTCATCATGAGGTGAGGTCATACTCCGTTGCACCACAAGGGGGCACTGTCGTCATAGGAATGTTCTCTCGGAATCCCTTTGC
Source organism: Gadus morhua (assembly GCF_902167405.1). NCBI lineage: Eukaryota > Metazoa > Chordata > Actinopteri > Gadiformes > Gadidae > Gadus > Gadus morhua. Next base: position 521,204 of record NC_044065.1, on the reverse strand, counting down.
TGCCTATATTTATGATTTCCACAAGGATTAAAAAGCAATTTGCAATGAATCTGCAAATCAGCATGATAGTCACCACTTATCTGAAGGTCTTAGGACAGACTTCGGCCAGGTCTTAGGACAGACTCCTCTACCTGGTTAAGAACAAACTTCTCTACCTCGGCGCACAATGGGTAATTTAATATTACAAAAGAATGACCTTGGTCAAAGTCTTCAGGAACCTCCTGATAAGACAACGGAAACAGAGACGAGCTCTCGCTAAATGTTTTAATGAATTGAACAGGGAAGGAATGGTTGCGTCAGGTCCGGTCACTGCATGTTGGCATAGAGGCTCTCGATCTGCGGCTGGAACAGCGTCTTCAGCTCCGCGCGCTTGGCCTTCAGGGTGGGCGTCAGCAGGCCGTTCTCGATGGAGAAGAGCTCTGGGTGGAGGTGCACGTCCTTCACCTGCACGACGGAGGGGCGTCGGGGGATTAGCAGGTCGCAATGTATCGTGAAGAGCGTGTTGTTTACCATGAACTAACAAAAACCTGCTGGAAATCAGCTATTTAACTGAGACAGGCCCGTTTTAAACTGTAACTTTGGTACTTTTAATACTTTCCTGTATAATAAATAGAAAATAGAAATAGAACTGTCGATTTCAGTGAAGTTGTCGCCTCATTTCATAGTGACCCTGAATTGAATAGTTTCCTACTGAACGAACCCTCAGCTACCTACTACAGAATCTTTCTCGATTTCTAAAGTATTTTATTTGCACATTGTTCCAACCTGTAGCCTACCAAAAGGTTAGAATTAACCAAGCATTGGGTTCACTCTGAAAGTGAAATGAAAAGTACTGAAAGTAGTTTCAGCTTTGTGGTACGATCCGTACCACGTGAGAAATCGGATGAAAACAGGGAACCTCTCATCTGGAGTTTGTGTACATGGAGAAGAGCCGTCACCTGTTCAAAGGACTTGAGTCCCGCCTCCCTGCCCAGCCTGGTCAGGTCGGCCAGGATGGCCTTCTTCATCTCCTGCAGAGGGGTCAATCAGCGGTCAGACTCAGAGCTCACGTTTCATCACCGCTGCTCATGTTGGACCAAGATCAATTTAAAAATAATCAATTCCCAAATGGACTTTGGGCCCTGGCTTTAATCTGAAGATGATGTACAGATAAGATTATGACTGCTTCATGGTCACCAAGGGTCAAAAGTGTGCAGTTTGCAGTGAGGATGTGTCGAAAAGTGAAACATGTTCTAAGAGCAGCTGAAGAGGAGGGGCCCACACGCTACCGTTCTCTGGCAGAGGTCCTCCACGGAGCCGGAGAGGCCGTGCTTCTTGGCAAAGCCGGGCAGGGTCTCTGCATCGGGGATCACGATCGCTATGAGGCAGGACTGGGGACACACGGGGAGGGTTAGCGACAGGCCGACGCTGTGATGTGAATACACCGGCTGACGGTTGGACGCGAGCGTTACCTGTAGACTGTCGCCATGCACAAACACCTGCGCCACCGTTTCGCTGCGTATGTAGACGTTCTCAATCTTCTCCGGTGCAATATACTCCCCCTGGGACAACTTGAAGATGTTCTTCTTTCGATCAATAATCTTCAGGACTCCACTCTAACGGAAGAAAACATTTGAGTATTCTGACAATAAGCACCATAGTCAGCATGATCTACAAAAATATTGATCCAGTTTGTTAAGTATCCCCTCCTTTGTTCATGCTTCTAGCGCATGAATAACAAAGATTATGTTTGCACTGTGACCTTTCACAACCTATGTCTGAAAGTTAAATGCCAAGTCAATGGTTGGAGTAAACATGTTTGTTGGAGTAAACATGATGTTTGTCGTGTTGTTCGCCGTTCCCTCTTACAGGCATCCATTTTCCAATGTCCCCTGTGTGAAGCCAGCCGTCGCCATCCAAGGCCTCTGCTGTTTTCTCCGGATCCTTCAGGTACCCTTTGAACACGTTTTTACCCTTGATGCAAACCTAAGGGACAAGGAAAACCTAAGAGGTTAATTAAGTTCACGTAAATAACCCATTTTAGTGTTCAATATGTCTTGATTACAAATGAGCTTCTAATCTAGAAATCATGATGTGGAATGCTACAGCTACAGTGGCTTACCTCTCCTTCACCGTTGGAAGCGAAATAGTTCATTTCTTCAACATCCTCCAACTTGACTATGTTACAAGGCACCGGGACACCAACATGCCCTGTGGAACAACGCTTTAGGTTACTACAGACCGTGATATAAACTTGTTATTGATCACATACCAACAATTGATCATTGACCTGGACGAGTTATGCATTCAGTGATAGCAGGCGAGAGCCATCAGTGAAGGGATACCAAGAGCCTTGCTAAATAAGATGCAACACACCAGAGTTGGCGTCGCCTGACATGGTGAAGGTGCAGCCTGCAGTGCACTCGGTCTGGCCATACCCTTCAAAGATCTGAAGGCACGCCACACACAACAGCTTTGATCAGTATCCAAACACAGCTGAACGCATTCAATCCAGAGGACATTTTACATAGTTTTGAAAGCTATTCAACAGCAAAATCATTTTAAGAAGAAATTATTCTACATTCAATCCATCAGCATAGTCGACAGGTTTACAGAGGACAATGCCTGCCCAGAGAAGGAGGGTTTCAATACCTGGCAACCGAGAGCTGCCCTCAGGAAGGTGAGAACTGCTGGGGAAATGGGAGCCGCCCCCGTCACCAAGACCCGCACCCGGCCCCCGAGAGACTCCTGAACACAGTGTTATGAAACAGATGCACTCAATAACCCAAGATGGCGGCTCAGGGCACACCGTTACCAGGACGACTTAAGGGCGTCACACGTTAAGGACATTCACTCAGAACCAGGAAGGGGAAGCACCTGCACTTTGTGGAAGAGGAGCCGATCCCAGATGCTGTTCTTTCTGATGATGCCCTCCTTCACCTCAGCATACTTCCTCTCCACAGCAAAGTTCAGCAGCCACTTCTTAAAGGTGGTGTTGGCTGAACTCTGGACCTACAGGAGACACAGGGTCCCCTTTGAGAGTTAGAACGCTGCATCTACAGCCTTCCTTAAGCACAGCCTAAACAGTGGACCCCGTAGCGTTGTTAAGAACTCACTTTATCGTAAACACGGTTGAGCAGTCTAGGAACCACCGGGAAGATGGTGGGCTGGAGGTTCTTCAGGTCGTCAGGCAGCAGTCGGATGTCTCCCTGGAAGAAGCCCACCCTGCCCCCAGCACCATACAGAACCATCTGAAAGAACCACGCAGAACCTCTGTGTATACGAGGCGACTGGATAACCAGTTAACACTCTGATGTATCATGGAACCATCTGCAGGATAGGGGACTGAAGGAAAGGTTCTGACGCCACCTACCTGAACAACTCTCTCAAACATGTGAGCCAGAGGCAAGAAGGAAATACTGACGTCCTTGGTACAGGGCACAATTGTTGTCTGAAATAAAATAACTCATTAGACAAACAGTCACGCAAGAGAAAAAAAAACGCAGCTCTAACCACTAAGCCATTACCTCAAAGCTTTTGACCACAGCCGCTGCATCAGAAACTACGTTTTCATGGGTCAGCATTGCACCCTTAGGGTTTCCTGAGAGTAATGAGATGCATTAAACATACACACTGTGAGACAAACCTTAGGCCAACAAATAAAGGAGTAGAATGTTTACCAGTAGTGCCGCTGGTGAAGCAGATGATGGCGAGGTCCTCCGGTTTTGGAGGCTTTGATGCGGAACAGAAAATCAAAATATTTTGATCTCTGCTGACACTCTGCCAATGAACACTGGTTGCAAATTTTACACACAAGAACTTAACGTTCTGTTATTACTTACAATTGGCTTTTGGAGATTGCTTTTGCCCCGTTCCTGTAAAACAAAGAAACTTTGAGGTGCGTCTAGCCACTTTGATTTCTCAAATGTCAATCTGAGCACAGCGAAGACGCCATCCTTACAGCAGCCAGCGTGTGGCGCACTTCCCCTACCTCCACGTCCGCCAGGGACAACACCTCCAGCCCACACTGAGCCCCCCGTGTCACCAGCTCCGCGTCGAAGGGGTCCATGATGACGATGGTCTTGAGCACTGGCGTCTGCCCCTTCTCCCGGTTCTGCAGCAGAGACTCGGCCTTGTTCTGCTTGTCACAGAGGACTGTCGAGATGTCCGCTGGAATGATGCAAAAGATAAATGGTGTCATTTGCGGGCTTAGAAAAAGGCTGAGGTTAAACAATGTCAATGTGTACGCTGAAGTCCTGGCTTTTGCACACAGTGGGTTTAAAATTAAAATTAAAAAACACAGGACAGGCATAGCAGCTGACCTCGTGCATTATCCATGATAAATAATACTTTAGATGGGGCAAAATCATGGCAAACATTCATGATGTGCAAAACAATACATGTATAAATGCAGCCAGGTAAATATTAGAGAAGACTAGGCACCCAGGGGACGGTTGGCTTTCTGCCTTGTAATCAACAGCATTGGGCCATTAAGTTAATCTCAGATCCAATTACCTCGGTCGATGATGAAGGTGAGGGCCTCGGGGCCCAGGGTGTCGTACAGAGGGACAGCTACCATGGAGTAGGTGTAGCAGGCCAGCTCCCCTATTATCCACTGTCAAACACACACGGGGCAAGACACGGGCTTCAGTCATGGACATGACACCCCCCAGTTTCTCAATCGGAGATGTATACTGTGAACAAGGCACCGACCCCATCGTACAATCTAGACCACCTTAGAGGCTTTTGTAGCTTTTTCATTGGGATGGTACACCTGCTATTCTAAATGAACATACCTCCGGTCTATTCTGAGCAAAGATACCGATGAAGGTGTCTGAATTGGGTTTGAGGCCCAGGTGGAGGAGGCCTGAGCCCAGGTGCTCAGCCCGAGCAGACACCTGCAGGGGAGGAAACAGGACGCAATGTTTAGTTTGAATACGCAGTTCTACAGTCCCCCCAGTCCCATGACGCGCATCTGATAGGCCCTGTCCATACACACACCTGCTTGTATTTCAGCCACTGGTACGGCCTTCCTGGTTTTCTGTATCCCAGGCATGGTCCATTGTCTAGAAACAAGACAAGAGTTAATGACAACGGGCGCTTTAACACTGAATCCGTCTACCATTCACATCATATCTTAGGGCGCACTCACACTAGGCAAGTTTGCCTGTTCCATGCTGCAGGAAGATTCAGCACGATTCCCCCCCTCCCCACTCCCCCCGCTGGCCCGCGGTCACACTGCTCCCAAAGGCCGTGGCCTGGGCACGATTGCTCCTACATACATACGTCATCACGTCGTAATACGTTAAATACGTCATCACCAAGCGTCCTCGCCGCCATAACAACAATGGAGAACAACAACGTGAATGCTGTCGTCGGCCCAAATTTCAAGTAAACCCTCGACTTCACTATCGCACCAACGTAAACCCACACTCACGTTGCGTATCCGCACGTGCGTGTGTGTCATCTCATTAGCATCTGTACTTTGGCCACGGCACACCTCTCCCAAGTGTGCCGTGGCCGAGGGGCTGTTCCGGGCTGGAATACGGATGGCGTGGTCACACTAGCCAAACGTTCTAGACTTTAGTATGCAAATGAGCTCGGGCACGGGGCCGCGGCCCTAGTGTGAGTGGCCCCTTAATCTCACTTTCTAGTGTCTAGTCAAATGTATTTTACATGAACCAGCCCTCAAAAGGGGCTCCCTTTGGACAGGGACTGGAGCACATGATCAAAGGGAGGGTTTCGTAGAAAGGGGAAACCATAGATAGTAGCCATCACCTGAGACCTTCATCCCCCTCTGGAATAACTGGTACATGGTCCGGCCGTCCTCGTAGTAGTACGACATCAGGTTGTTGTTGTCCTCCAGCAGAGCACTCTTCCGGGCCCCGCCCTACCATAAGACACACATCAGCATCTCCAGATCACACCTCCAGCACCACGCTGTAGGGACGTCAGTCAGACACCACAACACGTGCTGCCGCCATGGAGACGACATGGGGACACAGGAAAGGGTACACAGGGCAAGGGAGGACATGTAGCATCGCACCGCAGGGTGAAGGGAACATGGGTCCGGCAGGCGCATGTGGCGAGTTCACTAACGGGGTTAAACATGGATGTACCAGAGGCCGTGATCCACCTGAAGAATAAAGATTCACAGCATTTGGACATTGGATTCTAAAGTTATTAAGTGTTGGGTAGCGATATTGTGGAAGAGGGTATTTCAGTGAGCCACCGGGGCAAGCTTGGGGAAAACATGAGTGCAGGACACGGGAGAACGTCTCAGTCGGGGCCGCCTCACCTCGATCCCCACCGTCTGACACTTGAGGTCCACGGGGGGCCGGAGTGGCGCGGGCCGGGTGCTGAGGTAGAACAGGGTGGCAGCAGCCAGGGCGAACAGCGAGACGATGGCCGTGGTGGGCAGGGGGCTGAAGAGAGCCTGGAGCAGGACCTCCATGATGGGGTGTCTGTAGGCGGGGAGGTCTTTATAGAAAACAAACGGCCCATAAACGCCCTCGGAGCAGCACACTTACTATCAAGTGTATTAATCAATCAGGACTATTTTCATATCTCACCTTACTCATTGATTACTCAGAGGTCGAAGTCAACGTGGGTTGTGTAACATACGCTACAAGATGGTACTCTACCCTGATAACAGGTCAAGATGGTTCACCTTACTTGGTTGAGGTAGATGCTGCTAGTCAAACCTGCTTCCATCTTGGTCCACCATGACGCAACAGAGAAACTCTAAAAGGTTGTGCAGCCTTTTCTAAATTGTCTCAACACATTGCTTTGTATCCTCTTTGTATTTGTTAGCCAAGCGTTGCCTGTAAGCTATGGATATGCACAGTTTGATGAGGACGGGTGATTGTCTAAATGAATAAAGATAAGGCAGATAAATAGTTTTCCTCTGTCCATCTTTAGATGAATGACCAATGACTCATGATATAGAAATGGGCTTTATCAGTTTTGCCAGACCTAGTTCAAAGCCATGCCTAGTTCAAAGTAAAAAACCTGATCATGTACACTCACAATATATATAACAATGTCAAGTTCCACAATGTTATCACTAACAATGTTTGTGATAACTAGAGAGAAATTTTGAAAGCATAGAAGAGAGAAAAATCATCATAGTTTAGAGTAACAGATTATACAATTCAATACTGAAATACTTGTCGGTTGCTTACGGTCGTTCACTGGTCGTTCAGTTTGAGGCAGATGGCATTAAAATACAAAACACGACAGAAGAACTGTGTTGGCTGGACACAACATCAGCCCATCCACGCACGCAGCGCTGTACCTACCCCTGTGAGCGCTGAATGGAAGGCCTGTTCGCTGGTCCTCGCCGTCTAGCTGCTCTCTGGAGAAAGTGACAGACGACAGTGTTGTGTAGGAGAGCCCTTGTTTCTGCTCTGATGCAAACAATGCGGAACTCATAAAAACGCTGCTGTCAACCTTTGAACCCTTGCTGCCATCACTTCCACTGATAATACCACAGCACAGAATCAAATCAGCCGTCAGAGAATAAAAGTGTGCATATTGTGCAAGGGAACGCTTGCTCCTTCCTCCATAAAAGAATCAGGACAGATTAGAGCAGCTTCATTACAGCCATATCTACTGGCGTAGTTTTAAGAAAACGTGAAGGTGTGTAGTGTGAACTCATCAAGTGTAAGGCATGCGGTCATGAACATCTAACCTTTCCCCCATTTTTCTCCACTGAGACTAACTTAAAAGTAAGCTTGCAGGAAAGGCTAATTGAGACAAACAGAAGTAGGATCATAGTACTAGTAATAAGTACTAGATAGATATGAGTACATAGTTCTTAATATTTTATCAATTTAAACAATTGTCCTCCATTGTGTAGTTTCAGAAATATATATCGGACTGGACAAGTAACCTTGTTAACTTGATCTTTAGCATTTAGCTAAAATCAAAGTTGTCGTTTTGAAGGACACCACAAAAGATACAGAAATGACTCAAAATGATGTTCAACATGAGAGATTGTGCTTCAACATGCAGGGAAAGCAACATTACCTGCTGAGATTAGCACAGGTTGCTAACAGATTAACAGGAGCCCCCGGGGGGGAGAGGACAAGGAGCTTAGCCTTGAAACACCTTTAATGTCCCAGCGGCCACCGTGTCGTTAGCACATTCAACTACTCACAGGTGTGACAGCACAACACACAGCACCTGCCTGCGACCTGCCTGCTGCCTGCCCGGGCTAGCTGAGGGCTGCTCTGTGTTGGCTTTAGCACTTTTAATCCCAATCACACCAAATGATTTGCGATTGAATCCAAAAGTTAGAAGAGAGGATATTCACACTTTGACTTTTGCCTCATTCTATCATAACACAGAAAACATCATATTAGTTTAGGAATATAGATGTTCTATATGATCAGGAACTTATTTGGACCTATTGAGAACAGAAATTAACAAATTAACCCAAAATGTGTCTTGTATGAGAAGCATGCTCCAGGTGAACATCCTGGAGAGTCCAGGTGAACTGCTGAGCCTGGCTGAACCTGCCCACCTCTCCTCCTATTCCCCTATTCCCTCGACCTTAACACTCTGGGAAGATCGTGCCTCACCCAGGGAATGGGTATTTAAGCAGAGCGAGGGGAGAGAGCAGACCAGACCAGCCTCAGTGGATCATGGTGGTGTGGGGCTCCGGCTGGCTGGGTCCTTCTAGATCCCGGCGCTGCGTCCGTCACACGCTCAGCCTGCTGCTCCTCGCCCTGGCCGCCGCCGCCGCCGCCACCGCCGCCGCGCTCCCACTCTGCAGCGGGAGCAGCCCTCGGAACGGCATCGGCTCTGGGACCGCCATCGTCTCTGGGAACGGGAACGTCTCAGGGAGCAGGAGCGGCTCTGGGAGCGGGTGCGGCCCTGGGAGCGGGAGCGGCTCTGGGAGCGGGAGCGGCTCTGGGAGCGGGAGCGGCTCTGGGAGCGGGAGCGGCTCTGGGAGCGGGAGCGGTTCCTGCCGGCTGCTCATCGGGTTCCAGGCCCCCTGGAACGTGTCGTTCCCGTTCAGCGCGCTGCGTCTGGGTGCGGCGCTGCAGATGGCGGTGGAGAAGGTGAACGCAAACCCCTCGTTCCTGGGGAACTACAGCCTGGACCTGGTGGTCAGCGACTCGGACTGCGACCCCAAGGCCTCCCTGTCGGGGTTCATCCACCAGGTGTGGCGGCAGAACGTCACGGCGCTGTTCGGCCCCGCCTGCCCCGAGGCCGCAGAGGTCAGTGCTCTGCATGTCATGTGACCTGATCAGGTGATGGGAGGTCGCGTGATAGGGTCCGATCAGGTGATGTTGATAAGTTATGTAATGTGCTATGGCCTGACCGGTGGATGTGGTGGAGCGTCTGCTGAAGGCCCTGGCTGCAGGTGGATCAGGGTGCACCCAGGGTGGCGTTCCGGTCGGAGGTTAAGGTGGAGAGGAGGGGAGGCAGACGTCTCTGTGGTAAAGGATTTGATTTAGTTGCTTGCTGAGACGGAGGATCTCACCTCCTGAGGCTGTTTGTGTGTCCGACTAACAGCGTTAAAGAGACATGGAGGGCGGTTATTGCTTCATTTAGAGCAGTAGGTGTTTCTAGAAGTAGTTAATGTGGTTTATTTAATCATAGATACGCGTGTTAAAGAGACATGGAGTGCGGTTATGTTAAATTTAGAGAAGTAGGTGTTTCTAGAGGTAGTTAATGTGGTTTACCTAATTCAATTCAATTTAATATTATTTATACAGTATAGCCCTTAATCAGTGTGGGGGAGTGGGGGATCCCTCCTTCAGAGCGGGGGTCCCTCCTTCAGAGTGGGGGGTCCCTCCTTCAGAGTGGGGGGTCCCTCCTTCAGAGTGGGGGATCCCTCCTTCCAGGAACGGTCAGGAGTGCAGTGGGGGCCATCATTGCCATCCTTACAGGTAAAGTGCAGAAGGGCAAGAATAGGGCTATTATGATCAAACTTTCTCGTTCCAGTCAGTAGTCTAGCTGCAGCATTCTGTACAAGCTGTAGACTTCTCGTGGTAGAGTTAAGTAGACCCGAGAACAATGAATTGCAATAATCCAGACTTGATGATATAAATGCGTGAATCAGTGTCTCTACATCTGCTGCAGATAACATTGATCTGATTTTTTCAAGATTTCTCAGATGGAAAAATGCAATTCTAGTTATATTTCTAACGTGTTGGTCAAAGCTCAGCAAGGGGTCAAAGAGGACACCAAGATTTCTGACAGATGTACTTTGTGGGATGGCCAAGCCATTCAAACGCAGTGAGACTGTCTCAAATATTCACTGGTCCCATTTTGAGCCGATAAGTATAAACTTTGTCTTCCCAGTATTAAGCTGTAGGAAGTTCTGTAGAATCCAACTCTTCACTGCAGCCAGACAGGACTCAACCTTCTGGATCTGGGCCGAGTCCTTTGATTCTACAGGAATAAAGAGTTGGGTGTCATCCACATAGCAGTGGAAGCCAATTCCAAAGCTGCGAATAAGTAATCATAGATATACGTCTGGGTTTAACGAAGGTACATAGAGCCAGGATATTCAGTTATTAAAACATTTGATACTGGACCAAGGGTGCTTTAGTATGTTGCTAGCTGCTAGCCGGTGAGCTAATCTCCTGCATCCCAGCGTGGTTCAGTGTCGATAGTGGCGGTTTGGTAATCCATCATGTACATCCACATCTTCCACCTTCCACATCTTTCCCCTCCGTCCTTCGTGCTGTTCCCCCTGATGGGCAGGTCACCGGCCTCATCGCCTCCACCTGGAACATCCCCATGTTCGGCTACGTGGGCCAGACGTCCAAGATGGACGACAGCCAGATCTACGACTCCTACATCAAGATCATCCCTCCTCTGAAGCGGAGCGCCGAGGTGCTGGTGAAGACCCTGCACTTCTTCGGCTGGAAACACGTGGCCATGATCGGGGGGGGGCTGGAGTCCAACACCTGGGACCGCGTGGACGCCCTGTGGAAGACGGTGGAGGACCCCCTGAGGGCGGGCTTCACGCTCACCGCCTGCCTCAAGTTCGACAGCACACAGCCCCTACTGGTCCGCAGGAACGTCCAGCTGGTGTCCAGCGCCGCCAGGGGTAAGCCTGTTCACTGTAGGTATTATAGATAGATATAAATAGACATGGAAGAAAGTATTAACAAGTGTAGAACGGACGGAAACAAGTGAATGTGTGTAGTTTAGTCATATTTGTTCTTATTTGATCTTTGTGAATCAATTGAGAAACAAGAGGTTAAGCCTAGATCAGGAGGGTGGTTTTGCACGCCCTGATGAGCGTGTGCTCCTGGTCAGTGATCGTGGTGCTGGCCAACAGCCAGGACTCGCTCTCCATCCTGCTGGAGGCGGGGCAGCAGGGCCTGATGAACGGAGAGTATGTGTTCTTCCTGCTTCAGCACTTTGAGGTCAGTGGCAGTGTGGTGAGTGAGACTATCGAAGGCTGCAGGTTATCCATTCGGATGTTGGTCCTGTATCTCCATGGCGTGGTTGTGATTATTGTACTGTGTTTAATCTGCGCCCTGCAGGACAACATCTGGAGCGTGGCTCTGGGCAGCCAGAGCAGCCAGGCGGCCATCAGGGCCTTCAGCATGACCTTCGTCATCGGCCAGAAGTCGTACAGCGGCCACGAGTACCACGACTTCTTTCAGCGGGTCCACCGGCGGCTGAAGGAGCCTCCGTTCCTCAGCAACCTGAGCTCGGAGAGAGATGTAGGCCCTCAGCACAGCTGTACACCTCTGTATCTTCTGCTGTGTGGTTACTCAATGTCTACGGTCACACAGGTCAGTCCGTACGCCGCCTACCTGCATGACGCTGTTCTCCTCTACGCCCTGGGCCTCAAAGAGGTCCTCAGGGACGGGGAGAACCCTCACGACGGGCGACAGCTTCTCAAGAGATTGAAGAATAAAAACGGCATCCGATTCTATGGTGACCTCAAGCGTTCATCACAGCATCGTCAACACAGCTTGCTGTGTTTCTTTTAAAATAGAGATCCAATTATTCAAATATTCCTCTCAACATCATTGATTTGTGGATCATGGTTATTGCAGGAGCATCTGGACTAGTCCACTTTGACGAGCAGGGAGAGAGGAACTTGGACTATTCTATATACGATCTACAGCACACTGACGACAGATCTCTGTTTGTGCCCGTCCTCAATTATGACAGCATCACCAAAGCTATACAGTAATACATTCCTCTACACCACTTCCCTAGTAGTACTAATAGTAGTAGTAGTAGTAGTAGTAGTAGTAGTAGTAGTAGTAGTAGTAGTAGTAGTAGTATTAGCAGTAGTAGTAGTATTAGCAGTAGTATTAGCAGTAGTACTAGTAGTAGTATTAGTAGTAGTAGTAGTAGTAGTAGTAGAAGATGTAGACATCTCCTGTGCATGGATTTAGTAGTGCTGTAATGGATTTCAAATGGTTTTGACTTCAGACCCACGGACCAGTACGACCATGTGGTGTGGCCCGGAGGTACGACGCCCTCTGATAACCCTGAGTGCGGCTTCAACAACGAGCTCTGTGAATGGCTCGTCAACGGTTGGTCTGGACTCATCTTCTCTCCCTCTATCACCACAAACACACCCTTTCTTTTCACCAGCAGATGTAATGGATGTCAGTTAAGCGGGGCATAGCCACATAGTGCCGAGGAGGTTCTGCTCCCGGCCCAGAGGTGCTAGATTCAACCCCACTGCAGCCTGTACCTGTTAGCCTCATGGGCCCTGACCTACGACCTGCTCCTTAACGACGTGCTTCTGAATGAATCCAGTGTGAGTCCCCCTGTGCCGTGTTCCAATACCCGTACTTCCATGAGTATACTTAAAGGAAGTACACTATCTGCACTATCCGTACTCACTTGAGTACGCTCATTTTTTAGATGTGAGTGCTGTTCCAAATCGAGTACTCTGTGGTGCACTTACCGGAAATGACGATCACGACTGCCGCCGTGGCTCCTCCCCCGCAATAAACATCCCGCTTTGAAAGGTGAACTCTTTACGCCTAGCAGCTATAAAAAGCTATAAAAACTAGAAAAACTACAAAATGACTCTATTAATGCAGGCTATGTGGAAAATGCGCCGACTTTGGCTCAGCCTGGCTCCGCCTCTTCCGCTACGTAGCTAAGATGGCTGCCGTTGAGTACGGGGAGTGTCCTTCGAGCCACACTTCACGATTAGCCCGTTTTGAGTACGGCATCCGGGTCCTTGAAGTATACTTCTTTTCGCTGGATCTGAATTGGAACGTACTGTGTACTCAAATTTTGGCTAGTAAGTGCGGACAGTACGGGTATTGGAACACGGCACAGGACTACAGCTGCATAACGACTGATCACTAATTAGGATGTTTTGGCCCCTCCCCCAGACGTAACGGCTGCTTAACGACTGATCACTAATTAGGATTTTTTGGCCCCTCCCCCAGACGTAACGGCTGCTTAACGACTGATCACTAATTATGTTGTTTTGGCCCCTCCCCCAGACGTAACAGCTGCTTAACGACTGATCACTAATTAGGTTGTTTTGGCCCCTCCCCCAGACGTTGCAGCTGCTTAACGACGGATGAGTAATTAGGATGTGTCGGTTCTGGCCCCTCCCACAGATGTTGCGCTGCTTGCTCTTCTGGTGACCTTTCCGGTGGTCGGCATGGTGACGGTGCTGTGCGTGGGCATGCTGCTTCTTCAGAAGCTGCGTCTGCAGACCCGTCTGGACGACAACCGCTGGTGGCTGATCAAGTACAGCGACATCGTGATCATCAAGGAGCCCAAAGTAGGACCCTCGGCCCGCGGCCCCTCCGGTCGCAGAGTCCAGACCGAACAATAGGACCTTTTGGATTGGATGGTTTCCTATCGTTGCTTTAGAATGTTATCACATTCTGAATCTAGAGCAACAGCTAATTGCAAGCGTACAGCGGGAAAGTTTGTAGATGTTTGTGTTTACTGTGTTTGTGTGTTTGCGTGTTTGTTTGAAAGTGAGAGAGTGAGAGAAAGAGTGCGTCTTAGCATGATTCATATGGTGTTAGTGTTTGAGCGGGCATGGCTTTACTAACGATAGGGCCTGTCTCTATCGTAGCTCGGCGTCTGAAGCTCCTAGCCTGCTGAGGCCCGATGTGTTCCTCCACAGGGTCTTCAGGGCCTGTCTCTATCGTAGCTCGGCGTCTGAAGCTCCTAGCATGCTGAGGCCCGATGTGTTCCTCCACAGGGTCTTCAGGGCCTGTCTCTATCGTAGCTCGGCGTCTGAAGCTCCTAGCATGCTGAGGCCCGATGTGTTCCTCCACAGGGTCTTCAGGGCCTGTCTCTATCGTAGCTCGGCGTCTGAAGCTCCTAGCCTGCTGAGGCCCGATGTGTTCCTCCACAGGGTCTTCAGGGCCTGTCTCTATCGTAGCTCGGCGTCTGAAGCTCCTAGCATGCTGAGGCCCGATGTGTTCCTCCACAGGGTCTTCAGGGCCTGTCTCTATCGTAGCTCGGCGTCTGAAGCTCCTAGCCTGCTGAGGCCCGATGTGTTCCTCCGCAGGGTCTTCAGGGCCTGTCTCTATCGTAGCTCGGCGTCTGAAGCTCCTAGCATGCTGAGGCCCGATGTGTTCCTCCGTAGGGTCTTCAGGGCCTGTCTCTATCGTAGCTCGGCGTCTGAAGCTCCTAGCCTGCTGAGGCCCGATGTGTTCCTCCGCAGGGTCTTCAGGGCCTGTCTCTATCGTAGCTCGGCGTCTGAAGCTCCTAGCCTGCTGAGGCCCGATGTGTTCCTCCGCAGGGTCTTCAGGGCCTGTCTCTATGGTAGCTCGGTGTCTGAAGCTCCTAGCCTGCTGAGGCCCGATGTGTTCCTCCACAGGGTCTTCAGGGCATGTCTCTGAGCACCACGATCAGTAAGGCCAGCAGCGGGTCCCACTCCGGCGTCTCCTCCAACAGCAACGGCCTGAAGGACAAGCACGGCCAGGACCAGGTGTACAGCACCATCGGACTCTACCAGGTACCTGACTAGGACCGCTCCTGGTGGGCCAGAACATGGAACCAGTACATGTTCTTTGTAGGGTTCCCTTGTCGCACTATATTGTCGTTTTAAAAGAAAAATTATGGAAAATTGTAATAATATAATAATGTCTGAACGTGTGTTCCCCTTTCTAACATGTAAAGAGGACAAGTACAGACACAGTAGAACAGAGGCAGGCTCAGAACTTAACTAACCGAGAGATTGGTGTGTGGCAGGGAAACCAAGTGTCCATCAAATACATGAAGAACCAGACGCCCCCGGACATCCACAAACCCTCCATCATCAACGAGGTCAACGTGGTAAAGCTCACCTTCTCACCATCAACAACAGTAAGACTTAATGAGCTCACTCCCAAAGCCCGGTAATGACGTGTTTCTGGTCTCAGATGAAGGAGCTGAAGCACGAGAACCTGGTGCAGTTCTTCGGTGTCTGCACCGAGCCGCCCAACGTCTGCATTGTGCTGCAGTACTGCAGGAAAGGAAGCCTCAGGGTGAGTGATGGTGCTGCAGTACTGCAGAAAAGGAAGCCTCAGGGTGAGTGATGGTGCTGCAGTACTGCAGGAAAGGAAGCCTCAGGGTGAGTGATGGTGCTGCAGTACTGCAGGAAAGGAAGCCTCAGGGTGAGTGATGGTGCTGCAGTACTGCAGGAAAGGAAGCCTCAGGGTGAGTGATGGTGCTGCAGTACTGCAGGAAAGGGGGCCTCAGGGTGAGTGATGGTGCTGCAGTACTGCAGGAAAGGAAGCCTCAGGGTGAGTGATGGTGCTGCCGTACTGCAGGACAGGGGGCCTCAGGGTGAGTGATGGTGCTGCCGTACTGCAGGACAGGGGGCCTCAGGGTGAGTGATGGTGCTGCCGTACTGCAGGACAGGGGGCCTCAGGGTGAGTGATGGTGCTGCCGTACTGCAGGACAGGGGGCCTCAGGATGCAGTGTTTGATTCGGCCGTGCGTCTGGTGTCCAGCAGTGGTCTGACCACGTTCTCCGTTCCTCTCAGGATGTGTTGAAGGATTCAGACGTTGAGCTGGACCCCATGTTTAAACTCTCCTTCGCCTACGACATCGTGAACGTGAGTCGTCAGCTCACTAATCGCCTCGAACCCTTACACATTTCAAGTTGGTTGCACTGCAAACCTTGTTGAGGTGGAACCCAGACAGCGTGCTTCTTCAGCTTGTCGGGTTGTCAGTGGTCAGTGGTCTAAAGCCTCTGTTCCTCCAGGGGATGGAGTTCCTTCACAAGAGCAGCCTGAAGTCCCACGGGAACCTGAAGCCCAGCACCTGCCTGGTGGACAGCCGGCTGCAGATCAAGCTCTCGGGCTTCGGACTCTGGGAGCTCAAACACGGCAGCAAGAGGAGAACCGTAGCTCTGGACAGTCCCCGCTACGAGGGTGGGTTCTGCTGGGGTACCTGTGCCCATTACGAGGGTGGGTTCTGCTGGGGTACCTGTGCCCGCTACGAGGGGGGTTCTGCTGGGGTACCTGTGCCCGCTACGAGGGGGGCTCTGCTGGGGTACCTGTGCCCGCTACGAGGGGGGCTCTGCTGGGGTACCTGTGCCCGCTACGAGGGGGGCTCTGCTGGGGTACCTGTGCCCGTTACGAGGGGGGCTCTGCTGGGGTACCTGTCCCCGTTACGAGGGTGGGCTCTGCTGGGGTACCTGTGCCCGTTACGAGGGGGGCTCTGCTGGGGTACCTGTCCCCGTTACGAGGGGGGCTCTGCTGGGGTACCTGTCCCTGCTACGAGGGGGGCTCTGCTGGGGTACCTGTGCCCGCTACGAGGGGGGCTCTGCTGGGGTACCTGTGCCCGTTACGAGGGGGGCTCTGCTGGGGTACCTGTGCCCGTTACGAGGGGGGCTCTGCTGGGGTACCTGTGCCCGCTACGAGGGTGGCTCTGCTGGGGTACCTGTGCCCGTTACGAGGGGGGCTCTGCTGGGGTACCTGTCCCCGTTACGAGGGGGGCTCTGCTGGGGTAGACTAACAATTTGAATTTCACTGTAAATTGACATCACAGATCTACAGTGTGGGTAGAACAGCTGCGGACCTCAGCTCCGTTCAGCTTCTATCTTCTTTCCTCTGCTGCAGATCTCTTCTGGATCGCCCCGGAGCTCCTGAGGCTGGACTGCCTGCCCTTCAACGGGACGCCCAAGGGCGACGTCTTCAGCTTCGCCATCATCATGAGGGAACTGGTGCTGAGCGCCGAGACCGGGCCGTACCACGACCTCAGCCTGCCGCCCAGAGGTACACACACACTGTCACACACACACTGTCACACACACACTGTCACACACACACTGTCACCACGACCTCAGCCTGCCGCCCAGAGGTACACACACACTGTCACACACACACTGTCACACACACACTGTCACACACACACTGTCACCACGACCTCAGCCTGCCGCCCAGAGGTACGCACACACTGTCACACACTGTCACACACACACTGTCACACACACTGTCACCACGACCTCAGCCTGCCGCCCAGAGGTACGCACACACTGTCACACACTGTCACACACACTGTCACACACACTGTCACACACTGTCACACACACTGTCACACACTGTCACCACGACAACAACCTGCCGCCCAGAGGTGCACACACACTGTCACCACGACAACAACCTGCCGCCCAGAGGTACACACACACTGTCACCACGACAACAACCTGCCGCCCAGAGGTGCACTCTGGTCACCAGTCTGAAGGTACACAGAGAAGGAGGTCCACTCAGTCAATCCAGCAGAGAGGAACCGACCACTGAGACATTGATCACTAAGTATCTGTCTAGGTAAAACTAATTCATAGAAGTTATTATTTATTGGTATACAATCAACAGAATTTATATAAAGTATTATTCATATCATTAAAGTTTCCTTCTTTGATCTCGTCATATCTCACGTTGAGGGAAACAGGACAGGAAGTAGATTAATGAAACATGAATATTGTTCTTGTTCTTATTGATGATGAGCGTGTGTCCTCAGAGATCATCAAGCAGCTGCGGAGCCCCCTGGCGGGGGGGCCCCTGCGCCCCTCCCTGTCCGGCCAGCCGGGGGACGAGCACCTCAACGCCCTGCTGAGGGCCTGCTGGAGCGAGAACCCCGACCAGCGCCCCCCCTTCGGCTCCATCCGCCGCCGGCTGAAGGAGACCAGCCCTGATAGGTCGGACAAGCTGTCAGCCCGCCCACTATCAACCCGCCCACTATCAACCCGCCCACTATCAACCCGCCCACTATCAACCCGCCCACTATCAACCCGCCCACTATCAGCCCGCCCACTATAAACCCGCCCACTATCAACCCGCCCACTATCAGCCCGCCCACTATAAACCCGCCCACTATCAGCCCGCCCACTATCAGCCCGCCCACTATCAACCCGCCCACTATCAACCCGCCCACTATCAGCCCGCCCACTATCAGCCCGCCCACTATCAACCCGCCCACTATCAACCCGCCCACTATCAACCCGCCCACTATCAACCCGCCCACTATAAACCCACCCACTATAAACCCACCCACTATCAACCCGCCCACTATCAACCCGCCCACTATCAACCCGCCCACTATCAACCCGCCCACTATCAACCCGCCCACTATGAAACCACCCACTATGAACCCGCCCACTATGAACCCGTCCCTTCATAAACCCGCCCACTATGAACCCGCCCACTGTGAACCCCCCACTATGAACCCGCCCACTATGAACCCGCTCCTTCATAAACCCAGGCATTTTTATTTCCATGCTTGGTGTGACTCATACGACTCAGACATGACATCCACACGCTGTTCCTACTGAGTGACTACGAGGCTCCTCCTCACCAGTGCTGTCCTTCTCTCCACTCCAGCCATGCGAACATCCTGGACAACATGGTGGAGAAGTTGGAGAAATACGCCAACCACCTTGAGGAAGTGGTGGAAGAAAGAACCAATCAGCTAATAGCGGAGAAGAGCCGCGCAGACAAGCTTCTGTCCAGCATGTTGCCACGGTAACGCACATCAGTGAACACCCCCCTCCTTCCGACAGAATAGCCCCATAGACCCTATCTGCCCCCCCTGATGAATATAGACCCTAAATGCCCCCCCTTACTGCCCCCCGATGAATAAAGACCCTAACTACCCCCCCCTTGAGAATAAAGACCCTAACTACCCCCCCTAACTGCCTCCCCCGATGAATAAAGACCCTACCTACCCCCCCTAAGTGCCCCCCCCGATGAATAAAGACCCTAACTACCCCCCCTAACTGCCCCCCCCCGATGAATAAAGACCCTACCTACCCTCCCTAAGTGCCCCCCCCCGATGAATAAAGACCCTAACTACCCCCCCTAACTGCCCCTCCCCGATGAATAAAGACCCTACCTACCCCCCCCCTCTTGAGAATGGCAGTTAGAAGGACTCTAACTACCCCCCCTAACTGCCCCCCCTAAGAATAAAGACCCTTACTGCCCCCGCTAACTGCCCCCCCCGAGAATAAAGACCCTTACTGCCTCTTCCCCCCTTACTGCCCACCCGATTAAATTAAGTCCCTAACTGCCCCCCCTAAGAATATAGACCCTAAATGCCCCCCCTTACTGGCCCCCGATGAATAAAGACCCTAACTACCCCCCCCTTGAGAATAAAGACCCTAACTACCCCCCCTTACTGCCCCCCCCGATGAATAAAGACCCTACCTACCCCCCCTAAGTGCCCCCCTCCGATGAATAAAGACCCTAACTACCCCCCCTAACTGCCCCTCCCCGATGAATAAAGACCCTACCTACCCCCCCCCTTGAGAATGGCAGTTAGAAGGACTCTAACTGCCCCCCCTAAGAATAAAGACCCTTACTGCCCCCGCTAACTGCCCCCCCCGAGAATAAAGACCCTTACTGCCTCTTCCCCCCTTACTGCCCCCCCGATTAATAAAGTCCCAAACTGCCCCCCCTAAGAATAAAGACGCTTACTACCCCCCCTAACTCACCCCCTGATGAATAAAGACCCTAACTGCCCCACCCTAACTGCGCCCCCTGATGAATAAAGACCCTAACTGCCCCCCCTTACTGCCCCTCCAGGCTGATCGCGGACCAGCTGATGTCGGGGTGCTGTGTGGAGCCCCAGGGCTTCGACATGGTGACGGTGTTCTTCTCGGACATCGTGGGCTTCACCTCCATGTGCTCCGTCAGCTCGGCCATGGAGGTGGTGTCCCTGCTGAACGACCTCTACAGCCTCTTCGACGACATCATCAAGATGTACGACGTCTACAAGGTAGGACCCCTTAGGGTACTGCTGTACCTTCTGTTACTGCTGTACCTTCTGTTACTGCTGTACCTTCTGTTACGGCTGTACCTTCTGCTACTGCTGTACCTTCTGTTACTGCTGTACCTTCTCTTACTGCTGTACCTTCTGTTACTGCTGTACCTTCTCCTACTGCTGTATGTTGTTGCTGCTGTACCTTCTGTTGCTGCTGTACCTTCTGTTACTGCTGTACCTTCTGTTACTGCTGTACCTTCTGTTACGGCTGTACCTTCTGCTACTGCTGTACCTTCTGTTACTGCTGTACCTTCTGTTACGGCTGTACCTTCTGTTACTGCTATACCTTCTGTTACTGCTGTACCTTCTGTTACTGCTGTATGTTGTTACGGCTGTACCTTCTGCTACTGCTGTACCTTCTGTTACTGCTGTAACTTCTCTTACTGCTGTACCTTCTGTTACGGCTGTACCTTCTGTTACTGCTGTATGTTCTCCCTTCTGTGGCTTGACAAAGAAGAATGCATTAGATGGGAGATCCGATCGGTCGATGCAAGACTCCTAACAGGTCTACGACCCGACTGTGGGCGTCTGATGGCCGGTGTTTGGTCAGGGGAGGTTGGTGACTGTATCAACCCACTGCCCATCCTCTGTGTGGCATTGGGTCGGTGCGCCCCCTGGGGGCTCGGAGGAGCGGGTGGATCATGATGGGACCCTTTCAGGTGGAGACCATTGGTGATGCATACATGGTGGCCAGCGGTCTGCCCATCAGCAACGGGAACCTGCACGCCGTGGAGATCTCCACCATGGCCCTCCACTTCCTGTCTGCCATCAAGGTGTTCCGGATCCGCCACATGCCGAGCGAGCGGCTGGCGCTCCGCATCGGGATACATTCAGGTGAGCGCTCCGCATCGGGATACATTCAGGTGAGCGCTCCGCATCGGGATACATTCAGGTGAGCGCTCCGCATCGGGATACATTCAGGTGAGCGCTCCGCGTCGGGATACATTCAGGTGAGCACTCCGGGTCGGGATACATTCAGGTGAGCGCTCCGGGTCCGGATACATTCAGGTGAGCGCTCCGGGTCGGGATACATTCAGGTGAGCGCTCCGGGTCCGGATACATTCAGGTGAGCGCTCCGGGTCGGGATACATTCAGGTGAGCGCTCCGGGTCGGGATACATTCAGGTGAGCGCTCCGGGTCTCCTGATCCTTTTCGTCATCCTCGCCGTTTGTCGGTGTGTTTGAAAGACGTGCGATGTACGATATGTGTGGAAGTCGTCCGATGTGCGTGAAGTCGTCTGATGTGTGTGAAGAAGTATGATGTGTTGTGTCCGATGTACGATGTGTGTGTGGTCGTCCGATGTGAAGACGTACGACGTGTAGACGTACGGCGTGTAGACGTACGGCGTGTAGACGTAGGACGTGTAGACGTACGGCGTGTAGACGTACGGCGTGTAGACGTACGGCGTGTAGACGTACGGCGTGTAGACGTACGGCGTGTAGACGTAAGGCGTGAAGACGTCCGATGTGCTATGCCTGTGCAGGGCCGGTGGTGGCGGGCGTCGTCGGCTCCACCATGCCGCGGTACTGTCTGTTTGGAGACACTGTCAACACAGCCTCGCGCATGGAGAGCAACAGCGCATGTGAGATTACAACTCATTAACTTGTTCATTTGGTGTGATGCACACAGATAAGAAAGTGAAGGTTCTCCGGTATCTGGAGATACACGAAAGTTCTCAGGGCCTTCTTTAATCGTATTGATTGATTACTTATCGTATAATCTGAGGCAGCTGTTTGTACTTTGTCACTACGGACCTCACTTGTCCAATATGTGTCTTGAGTCTGCGCTCCAAAACTCATTCAGAGCTCAATCAACCTGAGGAATTTTCTCTGCATATCAATTTGAATTGTGCAGAAAAGGTATATTATGGCCAGCGAACAGTGACATAGAACAGGTGTATGTGCGGAAAAGATAAATCCAATTGTGGTCTCCTCCCTTTTTATCATAAGAGGTTTATAAATCTCTGTTTAGTATAAGAGGTTTAATAATATCTGTTTATTATGAGGGGTTTATGAATCTGTTTATTTTAGGAGGTTTATAAATCAGTTTATCATAAGAGGTTTATGAATCCGTTATTTTAAGAGGTTTATAAATCAGTTTATCATAAGAGGTTTATAAATCTGTTTATTGGCCTTCACAGCTTTAAAGATCCACATCTCTCAGACCACGGCTGATATCCTGAACCAGATGGGAACCTTCGTTCTAGAGGAGAGAGGAGAGATCGAGATAAAGGTGACAGCCCGGTTAATATTACTGTTTCTTTGTGATTAGAGGTTTGATCTGACTATGACATGTGTATTAAAGGGCAAAGGGACTCAGAAGACGTATTGGCTGCTCAGCAAACAGGGGTTCAACCCCCACTTGGGCGGAGTCCCGACCGTGTCCGGCGGCTACAATCCACTGGATCAGGTATACCTCATTTATCTTATCTGTCGATATCAACCATTCTAAGTTTAGCCCAGCATGTTTGGGGAAACACGGTTAAAGTTCAAACTTACGTCTGTTCAGGAATCTGATTCATATTAAACTAAATTAACTTTATAATGCCTGCTGTGGTTGACTGTTTCTTTCTGCCTCCAATGAAGAGCAAAAAGTGCCCGAGAGATTCAGAGCGACATAAGCAGAAGACAACGAACAAAACTCACACCACTGACGGGGAAATGACTGCCGTTTTCATTTGAAGGAACACTAGACACGATAACGGAGGTGATTCAGCGTAAACCTACAACACGTTTGGGTGTATGATAAGACTCCGATAGATATCGTTGGCTCCCTCTAGTTGTGAAATGGAGAACTGCAGGCTCATTCACCCGGGGCCCAAAGGCCCTCCGTGTTTAGAGTCTCTAGGGTGAGCGTTCCTGATGCTGAGAGGTTCGTGTTCACTTGTATCCGTTCGAATTGTTTGATTAAATATGTCCTCTCCATGGCGTAATTGCTATTTTAGAAATGATGTAAAAACATTGTAATGAATGAATCCCATTGAAATTATTAGGAAACCCAACCCTTTCTGTATTGTATGTATATTTATTTACTTTATTTATATTTGGAGCAATGACATCAGATTACATTTTAAGAGCTCTTTTAATATTCTCCATGTGGATACTCTATCTTTTATGTGTAAATGAAAAAACTAGACCAATATATTCATTACATTAATACATCTACAGGTGAAATTGACAATTTATGTACAAAATATTAGAATTATGTTATTGTTATTCCAGGCACATTCCACGTCAACATGAACACAATATATGACACTTATGTTTAGTCTTATAGTAAATTTCTCAAATAATTGACAAATAATTAATATTGACAAATCTGTCCACTCTCTCCCTGAGTCCTGGTGGCACTCTGTGTGTGTGTGTGTGTGTGTGTGTGTGTGTGTGTGTGTGTGTGTGTGTGTGTGTGTGTGTGTGTGTGTGTGTGTGTGTGTGTGTGTGTGTGTGTGTGTGTGTGTGTGTGCAGGTGTGTGTGCAGGTGTGTGCACGTGTGTGCACACATGCAGTGAGCGTCGTGGATATACAAGGAGTGGATAAAGTAGTGAAAGGTCCGTGTTGTCTGCTCCCTTACTGCAGTCCCTCCATCTGAAATCCGTACATCAGACCGAACAGACCGGCCAGCACCACCGACACCAGGCCGACGGAGGCCTCTGCATGGGGAACACAAGCTCACATTACACCCATCGCATCATGTTGATATGTTTACACAAGCGCTCTGTAAGAAGGAATATAAAAATGAATTATATTCAATGTCATGAGCCAACATTGACATATTGCCTGATTGGTTCACCTGTTGTGGGGGCCTTGTTGGCGGTCCGGGGGGCTGTGGGGAAGACCGAGCGTTAGAGGACATTCATACTGATGTCTCCGAGAGGAGGTAATGGAGAGGACACAGTGGGAGTACCTCTAATCTGGAACTCTGTGCTAAGAACCCCCCCACTGGGTTCTGCCTCCGACCGCAGGGTTCTGGATGAGCAGGGACTCTGGAAACAGGAGAAAGACATCCCGTTATACAGGAACGTCACAACGCTCAAATCAAGCCTGGATGTAAGCTATAGCAGGGTTAGGTTAGGGGTATGGCTATCCTAGTGTTAGTCTTTAAATATAATATTAACACTTAATTCAGGATTAGTGAGACTAATCTAAACATCGGCTGATTTATTTTTCCGTAGAAAGTCTATTTTTTAATCCTTCTAAGTCTATATGCGTGTATACTCTATAAGGCTATGCATGTCTATAGGTCTATATGCATGTATTGTCTATAAGTCTCTATGCATGTATACTCTATAGCTCTATATGCATGTATACTCTATAAGGCTATATGTATTTATACTCGATAAGGCTGTATGTATTTATACTCGATAAGGCTATATGTATTTATACTCGATAAGGCTATATGTATTTATACTCGATAAGGCTATATGTATTTATACTCGATAAGGCTATATGTATTTATACTCGATAAGGCTATATGTATTTATACTCGATAAGGCTATATGTATTTATACTCGATAAGGCTATATGTATTTATACTCGATAAGGCTATATGTATTTATACTCGATAAGGCTATATGTATTCATACTCGATAAGGCTATATGTATTTATACTCGATAAGGCGTATTTATACTCGATAAGGCTATATGTATTTATACTCGATAAGGCATATTTATACTTGATAAGGCTATATGCGTTTAGTGTATGCAACACGTGAACCTCCTAAGATGGCACAATATATAATAAAATAAATCAATTTGATTGGTTCGCCATCTCGGGATATTGGGCAATATCCCGAGATTGAGATCTCAAAATCGGGATATTGTTTTCAGCGCGAGTGATGGTCGACTCGTCACGCTAATAAAAACAAATAAATCCCTTAAAAAGTGTTATCTTGTTTATTTTCTCAGCGTTCACAAGGTGTATATACTAAAACACTTATTCACCTCAGGGTCTGTGAATAGTTGGGAATAGCCTAGAATAGGCTATTCCCAACTATTCACTCCGCCTTCGGCAAATAATTGCTAAGTATACTCTATAAGTCTATATCTGTGTATACTCTATAAAAATATATGCATGTATACTCTATAAGGCTATATGCGTGTATACTCTATAAGTCTATTGCGTGTATACTCTATAAGGCTATATGCGTGTATACTCTATAAGTCTATTGCGTTTATACTCTATAAGGCTATATGCGTGTATACTCTATAAGGCTATATGCGTGTATACTCTATAAGGCTATATGCGTGTATACTCTATAAGGCTATATGCATGTATACTCTATAAGGCTATATGCGTGTATACTCTATAAGGCTATATGCGTGTATACTCTATAAGGCTATATGCGTGTATACTCTATAAGTCTATTGCGTGTATACTCTATAAGGCTATATGCGTGTATACTCTATAAGTCTATTGCGTGTATACTCTATAAGTCTATTGCGTGCATACTCTATAAGGCTATATGCGTGTATACTCTATCAGTCTATTGCGTGTATACTCTATAAGGCTATATGCGTGTATACTCTATAAGGCTATATGCGTGTATACTCTATAAGGCTATATGCGTGTATACTCTATAAGGCTATATGCGTGTATACTCTATAAGGCAATATGTGTGTATACTCTATAGGTCTATATGCGTGTATACTCTATAAGGCTATATGCGTGTATACTCTATAAGTCTATTGCGTGTATACTCTATAAGTCTATTGCATGTATACTCTATAAGGCTATATGCGTGTATACTCTATAAGGCTATATGCGTGTATACTCTATAAGGCTATATGCGTGTATACTCTATAAGGCTATATGCGTGTATACTCTGTGCTACATGGTGGTTATATAGATCGGGATAGTGCCAGTATGGGTCAGGGTTCTGAGCAGCGGGGGTTCTGAGCAGCGGGGGGGGTTCTGAGCAGCGGGGGTTCTGAGCAGCGGGGGTTCTGAGCAGCGGGGGTTCTGAGCAGCGGGGGTTCTGAGCAGCAGCGGGGGTTCTGAGCAGCGGGGGTTCTGAGCAGCGGGGGGGGTTCTGAGCAGCGGGGGTTCTGAGCAGCGGGGGGGGTTCTGAGCAGCGGGGGGGGTTCTGAGCAGCGGGGGTTCTGAGCAGCAGCGGGGGTTCTGAGCAGCGGGGGTTCTGAGCAGCGGGGGTTCTGAGCAGCGGGGGTTCCTCACCGGCGTGCAGACGAGCCGCTCGCCGTCACAGACGGTGATCTCGCAGTGCAGCCACACCGTGGAGACCTTCTCGAAGCGCTGGAAGCGGAAGGAGTTGAACTTGAACATGGAGCGGCTGTCCTTGGCGTTCTCGAATATGGTCACCGTGTTGTCAGAGGAGCAGCTGGGGAAGGGAGGAGGGTTAGAGGAAGGGAGCTGTCCTCTCAAGACCATCTACATGGTTAAGGGCTCTGGAGTCCTTTTAGGGATTAAGTACTGAACCAATAGGCTCCCTTCTGGGTCCGTCCTGTGTTCCCAGGCTCCTGTGTCCCCTGTGGGACATCAGGGGACACAGGACACAGGACAGGCTCCTGTGTCCCCTTGTGGGACATCAGGGGACCATGCCAGGCGCCTGTGTCCCCAGGGTCTTGGTTCCATGTTCTACACATGTTCCCTCCCAGGGTACCAAGAATTGAACTGCAGTTTATCTAGACCCGTTTTTTTACCATTTTATTTCCATTAAAGCGATGCACGCAGGTTGTTGATGTTGCGTACCTGTTCAGAATGAGGCTCCACCTCTTCCTGTCTGTTGCGTACCTGTTCAGAATGAGGCTCCACCTCTTCCTGTCTGTTGCGTACCTGTTCAGAATGAGGCTCCACCTCTTCCTGTCTGTTGCGTACCTGTTCAGAATGAGGCTCCACCTCTTCTTGTCTGTTGAGTACGGGGTGGGCGTGGCCCAGCAGTTGCCGATCACCACTTTAAACCTGAAGAGGTGAGAGGGGATGAGCGGTCAGGAACCGGCTGGATCTGGATCCTCATGGGGCTCGTGGCGGCTGTACCTGTTACTGAGTCCTTTGGCCTCGATGCCGATGAAGACCTCTGAGCCGATCTCAGAGGTGTCGATGACGTAGGGCGCGTCCTTAGCGTACAGGAACTTGGAGTTCTGCAGAACGTACAGACATCTTTAGCTCATGATCCACCTCATGGTAGAACCTTCTTACCGAAGATGACCACCCTGCATCAACAACTTAATAAAAGTGAACACAACGGAACGCCACTGGAGAAGGGGATCCGCTGAGGAGCCACTCACCGTGAACACGTTCATAGACAACTGCGATTTAAAAGTGCCTAAACTGCCGTTGTTCACATAAACTGTGGCCACTCTGGAAGAAGCAAAGGGTTTAGTAACAACACTGCAAGTCGTTGGGTGAGATGGATGGTCCTCTGAGCGTGCCGCCTGCTCCACCGCCATGAGGTGCTTACCTCTGGCTGAACACCGCGTTGTTGACCAGGTAGGCCGCCCGGTAGCTGCAGCTGAAGGTGTAGTTCACCGGCTGGTTCCTCACCGTCAGAGAGGTGTCGTTGGACACGATGGAGTTGTAGAAGATGTGCTTGGGGTCTTTCCCCGGCAGATACTGCAGGGAAGATAAAGAAGATGAATCAATTGTTCTGTGATGACCTCCCTCTCTAGAGGCAGTGTGTGTGATGACCTCTCTCTCTCTCTACAGCTGCAGTTTGTATGACCTCTCTCTCTGTTGAGGCAGTGTGTGTGTGTGATGACCTCTCTCTCTCTCTCTACAGCTGCAGT
The DNA here is from genome assembly GCF_902167405.1 of Gadus morhua. Classification (NCBI taxonomy): domain Eukaryota; kingdom Metazoa; phylum Chordata; class Actinopteri; order Gadiformes; family Gadidae; genus Gadus; species Gadus morhua. The sequence continues at coordinate 493,258 of NC_044065.1, read as the reverse complement.
GTGTATGACCTCTCTCTCTGTAGATGCAGTGTGTGTGTGTGACCTCTCTCTCTCACCTCGGCCATGGTGCCGCAGTACGAGTGGTTCTTGGGCGTGAGGTCGGGGATGATGAACCGGAAGTACCCGCCGCTGACCGCGCCCGTGTAGCACACGCCTCCCAGGGACAGCTGTCCGATCTCCCAGCCGTACGGACACTCAGGGACGTTGGCGATGATGGCGTTGGGGAAACACGAGACCATCACGTAGTCTGACCACGGAAGGATCATCAGACACAAGGAAAACACATTCAGCCACAAATCAGACTTTGACTCCTGGTCGACTTCCATTAGCTGCCTGTTGGCAACATGCCTTACGACATCAGACATCACGGACATCATCATCCACACCACACTGAAATACACGTTGTTGATCTGAATCAGGTCTGAAGGGTTTCACTGGAGCGCTGCTGTAGTCAGCAATACACAAGATTAGCAGCTTGTATATTCGGGGTTTGGAGAGTTACCTGCTTTTTGGGGCGAGCACGTCCATGCGACCGGCAGCAGCATCAGAAGCACCCAAACAGAAGCCATGGCGTATGTCTGGAGAGGAAGAGCAGCGCAATGGTTCACAACCAGAAAGCACACCGGTCATGTCTTCCATTCAGAGTCTGGGCTCACTCACCGATGGGATGAACGGTCGGATGGGGTCAGCGCACCGTCATGGCTCTCCAACTGATAACTCACGCCCTCACTTCGCAGCGAATACCTTCAACGCTTGTGAGGATATTTATACTTTTACCGGTAACGTCGTTAAACCTCTTACCTCCCCTTCTCCACGGTCTCCATGGCAACACGGGCCCTCCTTTGTAGGGTTCCCTACAATAGCGCTCTGTACTGACGTGGACATTGACTTCCAAATGGCCAGCGTCTCACGGGAGAAGCCCAAGTTCAGCGGGCTACTGGGTTTCTCTCTGACAAAAAACTGTCTGTTGTGTTCATGAGATAATCTTTTAATACGCATGTTTGTGTGTACGGACTGCCTGCAGGATAAGGGGAGCCTAGAGTTCATATCTAGGGGCAGAGAATGGACCCACCACTGGTCAACGTGGGTCTCACTACAGACAGACCTTCCTAGGATCATCCAGAGTTCAGCAGAAGCCGGTGTTTGAAGGAACGGTTCCCTGAGGTTCCCGTCTGGCGTTCTGATGAAGACGGGCCTTCACCACTCACCGGCAGATGGATTCTCTTCATCTGCCGGTTCCTTCAAAGACCTTTGTTCATGCAGTGGAAACGGAGCGTGATGGAGGCCATAACAGCGGCTTCAGGACCTTGTAGAGGCAGGGACCTCATGGAGGTTCTATGGAGGTTCTCCTCATGACCTTGGTTCCTTTCACTTGGTTTCCAGATGATCCATGAATGCTAATGCTAATGCTAATACCACGGCCATTAGTAGCACCGATACTACTTGGTTTGTGACTATGTTGCAGCCTTCCTTTATCACCTTCTGCTTTATGATTCTGTGTTACTACTAATACACTTTATTAATGTACCTCATCCTCCAATACGATTTCCAATGCTGATCCTAATGCTAAAACCAGTGCTGCTCGACTGGGGTCTAAAGTCCGCTCTGAGCCAGCTCCTTCCATTTGGCTCACACACACAAGGCTTCCTCCATCTCTCTTCTCATCGGCTCCTGAGTGAAAGAACACAACGTTACGACCGCAGCCGTTTGTGCTTTAACATCTTTGAAATGCGATCTCCGTCCCAGACTGTTGTCCTCCGGGCCGGGCTGAATGACGGACGCGGTAAACGGATCTCAGAGGGACCACGATGTCCTGAGAGCCGGAACACAACAGGAGCTCCAGATGGTCTGACGGTCCGAACCCACTCGGATTAGCATCTGAAAGGGACGGGGGCTTCTTAGGACCTGGTCCGAGGTGAGATACCATCTAGAACGGGTCCGGGGACAGCTAGCGTTACAGCGTCTAGCTCACAAAGACCGGGACTCATGTTGGGTAATCAGGCTGCTGATCCAATGTGCGTGTGTGTGTGAGTGTGTGTGTGTGTGTGTGAGTGTGTGCGTGTGTGTGTGGGTGGCTGGGTGCGTGAGTGTGTGTGTGTGTGTGTGTGTGTGTGTGTGTTTGTGTGTGTGCGTGCGTGCGTGCGTGCGTGCGTGGGTGGGTGGGTGGGTGCGTGCGTGGGTGTGTGTGTCAGGAGGCACATTTTTTGTGTGTGTGTGTCTGTTATTGTAGCTTTTTGTGTCTGTCTTTACATCTATCTATCTCTCTCTTTATATACAGTATATATATATAAAATCAATTATTTTAATAGATTAATAATTATTATTATCAACCTAAATGATCTTTGCTTGGTTTGATAAAGAGTGGTTGACAAAATAAACATGAGTTAAAATGCCATATTCAGTTATTTATTCACAAAGTAGAATTAATAAAGAGTTGGCTAACAGCATCACAATAACTACATAGTGCTTCAGTCAGAGTACACCAATGATCACACAGGGTTACACAAATAGATCATATCCCAAATACAAATGTTCTAGTATATACAAAATCATACACAATACATTTACATAATAAATAGTTTTAAGAGTCAGGATCAGGGTTTGGGTTCCTGGCAGGTCCAGCTGGGGGCTTCAGGCTGGAGGATAAAGTCTCTCCTGCGATCAAACAAAGGTGAACATTGATTATTACATTGAGTACTTGCATCCAAAACAAGACGGCCACTGATATCCGTTGAGATATATATCATGACGATAAAGAGCACTGTGGCCCATCGCGCCAGGCAACGGCCTGACCCAGGGAGGTGCAGTACTCACTCTTTCCACCGGGGGGCGTTTCCCCGACATAGCAGGCCTTCGTCGCAGGGGCATATCTGGTTGATGCTGAAGGCCAGGCCGCCGACGGGGACGTAGCAGCTCTCGCCGCCCACCAGGCGCCTTTTGCAGACCTTCTCTCCGTGGTGCCGGGCGCAGCACATGGCCGGCCCGCAGTCCCGGTCCACCTGGCAGCGGGCGCCTGGAGGGGGGCGGGGGTACAGACATGAGGCTCCAGCTGAGGGACGGGTCCCCCTAACCTTAACCCTGACCCTTAACCCTATCATTAACACTTTAGCCTTAACCTTAACCTTAAGCCTTAACCCTTAACCCTAACCCTTAACCTTAACCTTTAACGTACCTTCCTGCCCCGTGGGCACACTGCGACGGCCCTTACCCCAACCCTTAAGCCTTAAGCCTTAACCCTTAACCCTTAACCTTAACCCCTAACCTTAACCTTAAGCGCGTCCCTTACCCTCCTGCCCCGTGGGCACGCTGCGGTGGCATTTCCCGAACATGCAGCTGAGGCCACGGACGCACTGGGCATCACGGCGACAGTAGTGGCCCTCCGCTCGCAGCGGGACGCACAGGCCGAAGTGGCGGTCGCAGGCTCGGCCCCGCCCACACGCCCGGTCCTGGTCACACTGCGCCTGGGGGGGGGGGGGGGGGGGGAGACGTGTCAGAACGGCGGCAGAGCTACGATAGGAGGGCCTCTGGTCTGAGGAGGAGCTCCGGGACCAGAGGCCCTCAGAGGGTTCAGCAGCCAATCACCTCCCTGTCCCAGGGAGACCAAACGGCTAATCACACCACACCTGGTGGCATGTCATGGGACCTTTAACTCATGAATAAACATGACTTTCCACCGTGTAGCCAATGAGGAACAGAGGTGAGCAGCAGAGCCGTTTCTATTTTAGACTTGACCTAAACTAAGCTAGCTTAAGGAGTGACGGAGCTCATCTCTGACTGCTATGACGCTCATGCTCCAGGAACTCATTACACATTAATTACACATTAATTACACATTAATTACACATTAATGCATTAACGGCTCCAGGGTAAAGTGAGCCAGTGGGACTCTCTATAGTCTCTGCACTGCTCTGTCTCCCGGCCAGCACACTTTGTCCCTTATCTTCCCTCAGGGCCCTTAACGGGCCCTCAGCGTCCCTGAGGGGCCCTCAGCGTCCCTAAGGGGCCCTCAGCGTCCCTAAGGGGCCCTCAGCGTCCCTGTGGTCGGGGGTCTACTCACGGTGGGGGCTGAGGCGGCGGCGGCGGCCCCGTGGGGAGCCGGGCGCTCCTCCGGGGGGCTGTAGGGCATATTGAGCATCCAGGCCCAGATTCGCGCGGCAGCCGGGGAGAAGCACAGACAGAAGCAGACGATCCATAGGCCCTTCCCCATGTCAGCAGCGGAGCAGGGGGTTGAGGGGTCCCCCTCAGAGCAGGGGAGTGGAGGTCAGGTCCCCCTCAGAGCAGGGGAGTGGAGGTCAGGTCCTCCTCAGAGCAGGGGAGTGGAGGTCAGGTCCCCTCAGAGCAGGGGAGTGGAGGTCAGGTCCTCCTCAGAGCAGGGGAGTGGAGGTCAGGTCCTCCTCAGAGCAGGGGAGTGGAGGTCAGGTCCCCTCAGAGCAGGGGAGTGGAGGTCAGGTCCCCTCAGAGCAGGGGAGTGGAGGTCAGGTCCTCCTCAGAGCAGGGGAGTGGAGGTCAGGTCCCCTCAGAGCAGGGGAGTGGAGGTCAGGTCCTCCTCAGAGCAGGGGAGTGGAGGTCAGGTCCTCCTCAGAGCAGGGGAGTGGAGGTCAGGTCCCCTCAGAGCAGGGGAGTGCAGTAGCTGTAGGTCAGATCCCCCTCAGAACGAAAAGCCTTTCAGGAAAATACAAGCAGTCTCAGCACAGAGGCGTCCAGAGTCCGGGAGGGTGAGGGGAGAGTGGTGGGGATTCTAAAGGGAAACCCGCCCCCTAGCCCCTTTATAGGCCAGAGGACCCCCCACTCCCCTCCACACACACACACACACACACACACACACACACACACACACACACACACACACACACACACACACACACACACACACACACACCCTCAACAAGCTTGTTTGTCTAAGCAACAGGGTGGGAGGAGACAATTAGGAGTTAATAGATTAAGCAAATTGCCCCAGGCCCCTGCGGCTAGAAAATAGTGGCAAAGTGACCAGCCAGGGGGGGTGGGTGGGGGGGGTTAATGGACATGATGGGTTGACATGCTCAACACAACAGGGGCCACGCAACCCCCCCCCCCCCCCCCCCCCGCTTGCCTCTGTTAGACCAACCAGCAGGAGAAGGCCTCCATAAGGGACCTGGCTGCACCATCATCAGCTGCTAGCAAGGCTGCGTGATCCAACGTGTGTGTGCGTGTGTGTGTGTGTGTGTGTGCGTGCGTGCGTGCGTGCGTGCGTGCGTGCGTGCGTGCGTGCGTTCGTGCGTGCGTGCGTGCGTGTGTGTGTGTGTGAACACCTGAGACCAGGGACCGAAGGACCTCTACAGGGTTCATGTGTTAACTCACAACATGGACCTGCTGAACCAGTACAACGTCGTCTGCCTCTGATAAGACATGAACATGAACAAGAACAGCACAAGACACGTTCTTCCCTTAAACCTGCCCTTAAACCACCCTTAAGCTGCCCTTAAGCCTGCCACTACTTGAGGAACATTTACAGACTCTGAAGAAATGCTCTTAATTAAGCAGAATTTTGAGTTCTAATGAACTATACTTAGATAGGGTTAGATCATAGATCCATATATATATAGGGTTAGATTATAGATCTATACATATAGGGTTAGATTATAGATCCATCTATGTATATATACAGGGTTAGATTATAGATCCATATATATAGGGCTAGGGGATTGGTTTCCCACCATTTATACGACGTATAAACGCCACTGCTCCTCCTGTGTTTAATAAGTCATTTTCAACTTTATTTTGAGAACTCTGTGTAACAATGTCTTCTGCATCAGTGCTGCTTTTTTTCATGTTCCCCTAAAATAGCTCTTGAGCCCCATAAAGGGGGGGGGGGGGGGGGGGGCCTACATTGCAGCTGTTTACTCTTCGGTCCGTGATTCTCTCCCCTCCTGAGGAACTCGCGCCAGCGCCCAGCTGTGCTCACATCATGCCGTGAACCAGATGCTGTCAGGGCCGCCTGCGGTTTTTTGGGAAAGCCCCTCAACTTCCAGAGAGCAGCGCGGGCTCGGGGCCCCTCCCACCGCGAAGCCCCCCTCCCAGAGCGAGGAGCCCCCCTCCCAGAGCGAGGACCCCCCCAACCAGGCCCTGTCCCACCCCGGGTCCGGTACGTGGGTCCTTATCGGGGAGTGGGATCACACTGCAGACCCCCTGCTGACGGAGGGGTAGATAGAGGGGGGCCTCTGGGTCAGGGCCATGGCCCCCACCCAGAGGGGGGTCTCTGGGGGGGGGCCTGTCCTTCACTGTTCTCTTCTGCTGGAGAGGAGGCGTTGGAGCAGCTCCCGCTCTTCAGTCCAGACGACCCGTGGTTCACGTGAGGAGTCTGTCTCCGGGTTGGAGGCCAGAGCGATCCTGCAAAAACAGCCATGTTTGGTTCTTTGGCTGCTGCTCCACGGAGGAATGCCAGCCCCGGGCCTCGGAGCGCCGCCGGGCCTCGGAGCGCCGCCGGGCCTCGGAGCGCCGCCGGGCCTCGGAGCGCCGCCGGGCCTCGGAGCGCCGCCGGGCCTCAGCGTAACCTGCGGAGAAACCCTCCGCCAGCAGCAGAGCGGTCTGCAGCCGCGGCCTGAGGAGCTTCAGACCTCATGGGATACAAACAAACCCGTTTATATTCCAGCCACCGTTATAACGCCGCTTATTTGCTCTGGCTTTTCAGGGTTTTAGATGAACTCTTTAGATTGCCCTCCTAATGGTGGCATTTACATCTGCATTGTGTGGGCCAGAGAGGGGCTGGTATGGTGGACCCGTATCTGCACATCTCTCAGCCAGTTAAGTCTGTTTGGATGGAGAGACGTAGACAAACGACGTAATTAGTGGTCAATTATTTAGCACAATGGCACCAACTCGGGCCATTAGCACTATGCTAATCAGGTAAGTAAGTTGTTAGTTAGTTGGTATGGTGTTGTTTAATACTTTTATAAAGAAGGGTTAGATACTTATGTTTTACAAAGAATGGTAAAACACCCCAAGTTTATGGAGCAATAAGTTGTTCCTTAATACAGCAATATAGTGTCAACATGGTTAGTGTTAACATGGTTAGTTGATTTGTGTTAACATGGTTAGTGTTAACATGGTTAGTTGATTTGTGTTAACTTGGTTAGTGTTAACATGGTTAGTTGGTTAGTGTTAGGGCCACAAAAAGGTCAGGGCCACTCCTTACGTCCATGGACACACAGAGTCAGATGTTTTGTTATTCCCAAAT
>NC_044065.1:473542-476042 GCF_902167405.1 Gadus morhua | reverse complement strand
CGGGCCGGTGGAGGCTGCTTGGAGACGTGTGAACGGTTCTGTTCTTTGTTGCTTTCAGTGTCCATGAAGGTGCCAACATGTCCGCCTCCTACCCTGTTTGTGCCAGGTCTGTTTTAAAATATCTCCCCCTGCTCAAATCAAAGGAGGCCGACTAGGCGTCCGCAGACAAACGAGTGTACAGCTGAGAGCCGTGACTGAACCCTTATTGACCCGGCCTCTGGCTCGTCCGCCCATAGCACACCTCCCGGCCACGGCCTCGCTGTATCCTGAGGACGGACCCCTCTGGGTGGCTCCGTTTCCTGGCCGTTGCATAACGCTCATTCAAAGGGTTCATTGGCCTTGTGTTCTCTCCTGCACGGATAACACATCATTTAGTCTTTTTGCTTTTAGCGGCGGCAGACTGAGTGGTTTTGTTTTCGCTGTCTCCGAACGCTGGCCATCTGCAGAGCCTGTTAGCAGAGAGAGATGTCCTTTCAATAAAAAATTGATTGAAAGGTCACTCGCTACTGAAGTTCTAAACAGACGAGACGTGTTGGATGAGCTCACAAGGTAACAGGGCCAGGCCTTTCTCCTCCCAGGGTACCGGTACAGCTGTGTACTGATTAGGGGTCCCTGTTCTGCTGGGATACCCTGGGGGTTTGTAGAGGTGCTCATGCAAAGCACAAACCAACACAGTCATCCAGTGATGGAGGACAGATGTGGTCCACACATCTGCCTGTGAATTCAGCTAACTTTGTGTCTCTGCCTCGCTCCTCTCCCTCCCTCCGTGTTGAGCTGAGTGGAGCTAGGTGAATCATAGACGTTACAATGTGCAGGCGTTATGATCTGAAACGCTCCTCTAGAGACCAGTCTCATAGGAGGACGCATCAGTTTAGACATTGTTGAGTGGAGAGAGTGTGAATTTAATGGCATATGAGAAAGGATTTTGTCTTTCAATGCTTGATCTTTGCGTGTGCGTGCGTGCGTGCGTGTGTGCGTGTGTGTGTGCGTGCGTGTGTGTGTGTGTGTGTGTGTGTGTGTGTGTACATGTGTCAGTGCGTGCCTTATGCATGCGTGTGCGCAAGAGAGAGCGAGAAGGGAGAGGAGGAGGAGGAGAGTTGCATGTCCTTCAAGAGCATCTGCGTTGCTCGCTGATCACACCTTCATGACTGACTCGGTCAGCCTGCCCAGGCGGCCGTGGTCTGCAGTGAGGAGCCTGGGTTAGACCAGCAGGGTAGTTAGACTCACCCTAACTCCTCCATGTAACCACGGCTCCCTGTGAAGCCAGAGCCCTCTTCCTCATCGGTTCAGCAGTATGAGCAGAGGCAAACTGACCCAATTAGGCTCCACGCTCTTACTCTGAAACAGGGAGGAAATGGCTTCCTCCGCAGTGTAATCAAACAATAATTCTCATTCAGACCACCTCCCTGGTGTGTGTTGGACGCGAGTCTCTCCCTTCCGGTCTTCTTCTCCCGTCCCATTTCTCTGAGTGATACATGAGGGTCTGCATGATGGAGGTCTTTGACTACAGCCATCTGCAGTGGATCTTCAACTCCTCGTCAGTAACGACTGACCGGTGTTGGGGGACTGAATCCAGACCCAACCAGGGAGCAGCGACCTCCCCTAACCTCCTGGGCATCAGCTCAGGCCCACAGGTAGACGGGACATTGGGACTGAACCCGGGACCTCTCGTCTGGGAAACATCACAACAGTCTCCTGCCCCTGTTCTGAACTTGTCCGGAAGAAGAATGATGGGGGACTGAGTGTGCAAGTGATGTATCAAGTATCTGTTTGTAGTTGACAGTTCTTGGAGCCTTGCTGCATAGGAGAGAAGCAGAGCCTGAGCACCGAGCTAATCACTCCCCCAACAATGGGATGCAATGAAAACCACTTCAGATGGTTCTACTGGACATGAGGTCCACGTCTGGTCCGTGTGTCAGGGGGCCGGAGAGGAGATCAACGTACAGGAAACGGGGAGAGGAGCTCAGTGACAGGTCGTCACAGGGTCACACTGAGGCTCAGCCTCTAAAGGCTGAAGGATTCTGTGTTCAACGCCTGAATGCCTGAGGTCTACCTGGAAGCGTCCTTGAGGAAAGGCTCCTAATGATGTACTTTAAGGACCTTAGCTGTGTTTTAATCACTGTGTGTGTCCTGAATCGACCGACATGGTTCTGATGTAGTGTAACATGACGAGGAGTCATCTGCAGACCAACTCTCTCGTTTTAATGCTCCCCGTTTCTTTCTGCTGACTTGGCGTCAGACCTAGGGGAGTGAGTCATCTGTCACCGGGAAAACAAAACGCATTCCTGTTCGGCTCCGCGACTGTGGGAAGTAAACACTGAGGATGTGTGGAGCAGATGAGGACCGCTGGCTCAGGCTAGGCCACACACACTCCCCTAGGTCTGAGGGCCTGTAACACACTCCCCTAGGTCTGAGGGCCTGTAACACACTCCCCTAGGTCTGAGGGCCTGTAACACACTCCCCTAGGTCTGAGGGCCTGTAACACACTCCCTTAGGTCTA
>NC_044065.1:431042-468542 GCF_902167405.1 Gadus morhua | reverse complement strand
GGCCCTCTCCTTTAACTTCCCCTTCTACGGGCATCGGGTGAGACAGATCACCATAGCAACAGGAGGTAAGCATCACACCACCTCAAGCAGCAGATAGATCAGTCATATATCGATTCAGCCGTGGTTCACTGGGAGGTTGGGATAACGTGTGTTGATCATGGATTTGAGCTCATCTAAAATGTGTTGCATGAGTACAATAATGGAGTGGTAGTCGCCCCCTGACCTTTGACCTTCTGGTCTAGGCTTCATCTTCATGGGCGAGATCACCCACCGGATGCTGACGGCCACGCAGTACATCGCCCCGCTGATGGCTAACTTCGACCCCAGCTTCTCCCACAACTCCACCGTGAGGTTCATGGACACCGGTGAGTCGGAGCTCCTCCCACCCACTGGGAGGGGGGGGAGCACTATCGGTGCCCCCCCCCGCCTCTGTACCCCTGACCCTTCCTCCTCCTCCCCTTCCTCCCCCTCTTCATCCCCCTCCTCCTCCTCCTGCCTTTCTTCCTCCCCCTCCCCCTCCTCCTCCTCCTCCTCTTCTTCCTCTCCTACTCCTCCTCCTTCCTCTCCTCTCTCCCCCTCCTCCTGCCCTTCTTCCCCTTCCTCCTCCTCCTCCTCCTCTTCCTCCCCTCTGCAGGTAACCTGTTTGTGGTCCAGTGGGATAAGGTTCATCTGCAGGGCCGCGAGGAAGAGGGAGCCTTCACCTTCCAAGCTGCTCTCCATAGCAACGGCACCATCGTGTTCAACTACCGAGAGGTACGCCCCCCCCCTGAGGAGGTGCCCCCCCCCCCCGAGGAGGTGCTGCTAGTGAGCACAGATCTGGCTAGCCCGGCCTCCCCCTTGGCCTCCCTTTCAGCTGTGACCTCATATTGTCCCCTTCCTACCGACGTTACTCCTCACTCGTTACCCCTGGATGTTTCCGGGGTGCCTTGCTGGGGTTCAGGGTGACCCTCCTCACTCTTGACCGCTGGATGTTTCGGGGTGCCTTGCTGGGGTTCAGGGTGACCCTCCGCTGTGTCCCCAGGTTCCCGTCCCGCTGGAGAGGATCAACTCCACCGAGCACCCGGTGAAGGTCGGGCTGTCGGACGCTTTCATGGCCCTGCCTCCTCAGAAGACAGGTCAGAGTCCCAGACCCCCAGAGCCCCTCCCGGCCCCCCCCCCCCCCCCCCCCCCCCCCGCCCACAGGCCGGCCCTCATAGAGAGGATCCCCTGAATGAAGCCTCAGGCTCATGGTTCTGGCTCGTGGAGGTCGCTCCATGTGTACTGAACCACTTATTATGTTTGGGTCGTGACCGAATGGCCCTGGAGGCTGAGCGAGTGGAGAACCACTGCAGAACTCTGTGAACACAACCGCTCACTGCAGCTGCACTGCACAGTTTTAGGTTCAAAAGACAACCGCAACTGAGCAGAAAACGTAAAGTAATATCTGTATAAGTACTATCTATTGTGAATATATTTCATTCTTTCTTCAAAGACATTGCCACCAAACTTTAAAGGTTGGCCTTATTCATGAAACCTTTCAAAGGACTGATTCTTTTATTAATTATTATTTATCCATCAAGATGGAAAACCGCTCACAATCTACGAGTATCATCGGGTCGAGATCAACACCACGAAGATCGTCACCAGATCTGCTTTTGAGTTCATCCCGCTGCCCAGTGAGTAGCCTGCACCGTCACCTCATCACAATCCCCTCATCCCCTCATCACTATCCCCTCATCACTATCCCCTCATCCCCTCATCACTATCCCCTCATCCCCTCATCACCTCATCACCATCACCTCATCACCTCATCACCATCACTATCACCTCATCCCCTCATCCCCTCACCACCATCACCTCATCACCATCACCTCATCACCTCATCACCTCATCACCATCACCTCATCACCTCATCACCTCACCACCATCCCCTCATCACCATCACCTCATCACTATCACCTCATCACCTCATCACCTCACCACCATCACCTCATCACCATCACCTCATCACCATCACCTCATCACCATCACCTCATCACCATCACCTCATCCCCTCATCCCCGCATCACCATCACCTCACCACCATCACCTCATCACCATCACCTCATCACCATCACCTCATCACCATCACCTCATCACCATCACCTCATCACCATCACCTCATCACCATCACCTCATCCCCTCATCCCCTCATCCCCTCATCACCTCATCCCCTCATCACCTCATCACCATCACCTCATCACCATCACCTCATCACCATCACCTCATCACCATCACCTCATCACCTCATCTCCATCAACTCATCACCATCACCTCATCACCATCACCTCATCACCATCACCTCATCACCATCACCTCATCACCATCACCTCATCCCCTCATCCCCTCACCACCATCACCTCACCACCATCACCATCACCTCATCACCTCATCACCATCACCTCATCACCATCACCATCACCTCATCACCATCACCTCATCACCATCACCTCATCACCTCATCACCATCACCATCACCTCATCACCATCACCTCATCACCATCACCTCATCACCATCACCATCACCTCATCACCATCACCTCATCACCATCACCTCATCACCATCACCTCATCACCATCACCTCATCACCATCACCTCATCACCATCACCTCATCCCCTCACCACCATCACCTCATCACCATCACCTCATCACCTCATCACCTCATCACCATCACCTCATCACCATCACCTCATCACCATCACCTCATCACTATCACCTCATCACCATCACCTCATCACCTCATCACCATCACCTCATCACCATCACCTCATCACCTCATCACCATCACCTCATCACCTCATCACCATCACCTCATCACTATCACCTCATCACCTCATCATCTCATCACCATCACCTCATCACCTCATCACCTCATCACCATCACCTCATCACCATCACCTCATCACCATCACCTCATCACCTCATCACCATCACCTCATCACCTCATCACCATCACCTCATCCCCTCATCACCTCATCACCTCACCACCATCACCTCATCACCTCACCACCATCACCTCATCACCATCACCTCATCACCTCACCACCATCACCTCATCACCATCACCTCACCACCATCACCTCATCACCTCATCACCATCACCTCATCACCATCACCTCATCACCATCACCTCATCACCATCACCTCATCACCATCACCTCATCACCTCATCACCATCACCTCATCACCATCACCTCATCACCATCACCTCATCACCTCATCACCATCACCTCATCACCATCACCTCATCACCATCACCTCATCCCCTCACCACCATCACCTCATCACCTCATCACCATCACCTCATCACCATCACCTCATCACCTTCACCTCACCACCATCACCATCACCTCATCACCTCATCACCTCATCACCATCACCTCATCACCATCACCTCATCACCTTCACCTCACCACCATCACCTCATCACCTCACCACCATCACCTCATCCCCTCATCACCATCACCTCATCACCATCACCTCATCACCTTCACCTCACCACCATCACCTCATCCCCTCATCCCCTCATCCCCATCACTCACACAGCGCTGCGTCTCACTCTGCCCCCCCCAGCCTGCCTCCAGCACCTGACCTGTGACCAGTGCCTGTCCTCCACGCTGACCGCCGGCTGTGGCTGGTGCAACACCCTCCAGAGGTGAGCGGTCCTCTGGACTCTCTGTTCCTCTCTGGTCTCTCTCTGGTCTCTGGTCTCTCTGTGGTCTCTCTGGTCTCTATCTGGTCTCTCTGGTTTCATGTGTTCCTCTCTGGTCTCTCTGGTCTCTCTCTGGTCTCTCTCTGGTCTCTGGTCTCTCTATGGTCACTCTCTGGTCTCTCTTGTTTATCTGGTCTCTCTCTGGTCTCTCTCTGGTCTCTCTCTGGTCTCTTTGGTCTCTCTCTGGTCTCTCTCTGGTCTCTCTGGTCTCTCTGGTCTCTCTCTGGTCTCTCTCTGGTCTCTCTCTGTTCCTCTCTGGTCTCTCTCTGGTCTCTCTGGTCTCTCTCTGGTCTCTCTGGTCTCTCTCTGGTCTCTCTGGTCCCTCTGGTCTCTCTGGTCTCTCTCTGGTCTCTCTCTGGTCTCTCTCTGTTCTCTGGACTCTCTGGTCTCACTCTGTGTCTGTCTCTCCTCAGATGTTCGGATGGAATCGATCGGCACAGACAGGAGTGGCTGGACTACAACTGCTCCGAGGAGGTTAAACACACACACACACACACACACACACACACACACACACACACACACAAACACACACACACACACACACACACACACACACACACACACACACCCTGTAACATGATGATGATGTTGCAGGCTAAGAGCTCCTGTGCGGACTACAGTCCTTGGGGAACCGATGCAACGAGTCCCCCTTCTCTCTGGACCTCCAGCGGCTCCACGTCCTCCAGCTCCCTGCTGCACCTCCCCGAGGCCGACGGTGGGACCTGGGGCCGCACGCAGCACAGACATCAACACACACCGCAGCACAGAGACCAACACACACCGCAGCACAGACACAACACACACCGCAGCACAGACACAACACACACCGCAGCACAGACATCAACACACACCGCAGCACATACACCAACACACACCGCAGCACAGACACCAACACACACCGCAGCACAGACACCAACACACACCGCAGCACAGACACCAACACACACCGCAGCACAGACACCAACACACACTGCAGCACAGACACAACACACACCGCAGCACAGACACCAACACACACTTCAGCACAGAGACCAACACACACTGCAGCACAGACACCAACACACACCGCAGCACAGACACCAACACACACACACTGCAGCACAGACACCAACACACACTGCAGCACACACACCAACACACACTGCAGCACAGACACCAACACCAACACACACCGCAGCACAGACACCAACACACACACTGCAGCATAGACACTAAAACACACACCACACATAGAGACCAACACACACCGCAGCACAGACACCAACACACACACCGCAGCACAGAGACCAACACACACACCGCAGCACAGAGACCAACACACACTGCAGCACAGAGACCAACACACACTGCAGCACAGAGACCAACACAAACTGCAGCACAGAGCCCAACACACACTGCAGCACAGACACCAACACCAACACACACCGCAGCACAGAGACCAACACACACTGCAGCACAGACACCAACACACACCGCAGCACAGAGACCAACACACACTGCAGCACAGACACAACACACACAGCGCAGCACAGAGACCAACACACACTGCAGCACAGACACCAACACACACCGCAGCACAGAGACCAACACACACCGCAGCACAGACACCAACGCACACCGCAGCACAGAGACCAACACACACCGCAGCACAGACACCAACACACACCGCAGCACAGAGACCAACACACACTGCAGCACAGACACCAACACACACCGCAGCACAGAGACCAACACACACTGCAGCACAGACACCAACACACACTGCAGCACAGACACCAACACACACTGCAGCACAGAGACCAACACACACCGCAGCACAGAGACCAACACACACTGCAGCACAGAGACCAACACACACCGCAGCACAGAGACCAACACACACTGCAGCACAGACACCAACACACACCGCAGCACAGAGACCAACACACACCGCAGCACAGACAGTAACGTCCCGAGGCCCTCTCTCCCCCTCAGACACCCAGACGGGCCCGCCCCACCCCAGGATGACGGAGAACACCGCCATCATAGCGGGGGTGGTGGCGGCCCTGGTGGTCCTGGTGGTGCTGACCCTGCTGGCCGTCTACTACATCAACACGCACCCCACGGTGGCCCCGCCCTTCTACCTCATGCAGGTGAGGAAATCAAACCCTCCTCTTCCTCACCTCTCTCTCTCTCTGCTGTCTGTCTGTCTGTCTGTCTGTCTGTCTGTCTGTCTGTCTGTCTGTCTGTCTGTCTGTCTGTCTGTCTGTCTGTCTGTCTGTCTGTCCTCTCTCTCTTACCTCAGTACTGTTACCTCAGTACTGTTACCTCAGTACTGTTACCTCAGTACTGTTACCTCAGTAGTACCAGTTACCTCAGTAGTACCAGTTACCTCAGTACTGTTACCTCAGTAGTACCAGTTACCTCAGTACTGTTTCCTCAGTAGTACCAGTTACCTCAGTAGTACCAGTTACCTCAGTGCTGTTACCTCAGTAGTACCAGTTACCTCAGTACGGTTACCTCAGTAGTACCAGTTACCTCAGTAGTACCCGTTACCTCAGTAGTACCCGTTACCTCAGTACTGTTACCCCAGTTGTACCAGTGACCTCAGTACTGTTACCTCAGTACTGTAACCTCAGTAGTACCAGTTGCCTCAGTAGTACCAGTTACCTCAGTAGTACCAGTTATCTCAGTAGTACCAGTTACCTCAGTACTCTTACCTCAGTACTGTAACCTCAGTAGTACCAGTTACCTCAGTAGGCCTACTGTTATCCCAGTAGTACCAGTTACCTCAGTAGTACCAGTTACCTCAGTACTGTTACCTCAGTAGTACCAGTTACCTCAGTAGTACCCGTTACCTCAGTACTGTAACCTCAGTAGTACCAGTTACCTCAGTAGGCCTACTGTTATCCCAGTAGTACCAGTTACCTCAGTAGTACCTGTTTCCTCAGGTGCTGAACATTTCTTCTTGATTTTCCACAGCGCCGCACAAATAACTACTGGCCCTCGATGAAGTTCCGTAACCAGGGCTGTCACTCGACGTACGCAGAGGTTGAGATCGGGGTTCACGAGAAGGAAGGTTTCATTGAAGCTGAGCATTGCTGTTAAAACCGCTCACTGGCCTTCCGCCATAAAACAAGGTGAAATGGCGCCATCTGGTGGACTGCAGTCTGAACGGCGACTGGGGAAGAGCGTAGACGACAAATAGGCGACCAAAAACCAAGCAACTCTCGAACAAAGAATGTCCCTCCCGACCCCGGTGGTCAAAAGACTTTTGTCTACTGTAACTTCTTTCTTAACCCCTCCCCCCACTCCCCCCCTTCTGCCGCTTTCTCCGGTGTCTCCGGTCACCGCCAACTTTCAGCTCTCTGGCTGTCTCTCAGTCTGTCCGTCCCCCTCCCCTCCTCCCTGTTCAGTGATCACTTTATAGCACACTATTAAGGAGGTAGGAGGAGCTGGGCCCCCCTCACTCCACACCCTGTTGGGTAAACCAGCCCAGGTCAGCGGACCAGGTAGGTTGGGTGAGTCAGACGAAAATGAAAACCGCTATGCATCATGGGATACAGAGCAAGTCGTCCATCAGCTGAGCTCTTATTGTCGGCCTGGTGTGTGTTAAGTAGTGCGCTCTATAGGGAAGCAGGTTTGTACACTCACACATTAACATTACAAAATGGTGGCGCCCCAAATAGTGCACTATAAAGGGAGCAAGTGGAGGAGGGGGGGTGGGGGGGGGGGGGGGGTACCAGACAGGGCAGGCTGCATCATACTGCACAGCCCATCTACATTTTAACAATATGTGGTTTTCAATCTTTATGTTTTTTGAGGTGTCTGTGAACAGTTGACATGAATGTATGTTTTGTTTAAAAAATGCTATATCCACACAGACTATTACAGATATTCAATATAGCTGAACATGATTATTAGGTTCTGCTCCTAAGAAAACATTGTTGGTTTTGATTCGGGTGCGGCTCTATCCATCTCAGTGCTATTTCGATATGTTTTCTTTAACTTGTTCCTCTGTCTGAACATTACAACCGTCAAAAATAAAGTAATAAAGTGTGATCTATTTGGCTTTCATTCCGATCACCTGTGTGCTGATAACATATTGATGAAACTGTAGTTGAGTCGATTTCTTCCTTGATGCTCCTGGTAGAAGCTGTCTCTCCATCGTAGTCCTACTGACCCTCAGTATACAATAAGTTCAGCATACAGTCTGGTGGTTTGGGGTGTAGGGGGGGGGTGCAGGGACTGTAAGACCCTCGGACCTGAGAGGTCATCAAGAACCTCCTCCTAACAGCAGGGATGGGGATGGGGGAGAGGTCCAGACCCTCATGGCCTTAGATGAAGCAGTCCCTCATGGGTCTAGATCAAAGTTTCTCAACGGGGGTGGTACAGCCCCCTGGGGGGCGTTCACACAACCTAGGGGGGCGCTGGGAACGTGAATATATTTTTCATTTTTTGACTTTTAAACTTTCATGGTTTTCTATTTTTTGGCTGAAAAAATAGGCTACCTGAAATAAATAGCCTATTTTCATTTATTGGTTTCTAACCCCTCTACCGTCTCAGCGCAGTGGAAGAGTGATAATACAGCGCGGTTCGGTCCTGCACACGCCCGGACTCCCGTTACATCAGCTATCGTCATGATCTCTATCGATGATAAACATAACCCAAGTTAACAGTTCAATAACCAACACAACACAATCAAACTTGGCGGATAGCAAGAAAGAAATAACACATTTAGTTTCAGCCCGTTTTCCTCCTTCCTCCTGCTGTTGTTCAGTTCCAGCTGCTCTGAGCGTAGTCTCCACGAAAGGACCGTTGCATTTCAAATACAAAATAAATAGGCCTAATAGGGCCTCTGGGCGCAATCTGTATTCGCGGTGCCCGCGTTGCCCGGGCCGCGGTGCCCGTGGTTCCCGGGCCGCGGTGCCCGCGTTCCCTGGGCCGCTGTCACGGTGCCCGCGGTGCCAACGGTTAGGGTAAGGTCAGGGGGGCGTTTGCTCAAAAAAGGTTGAGAACCACTGGTCTAGATAAAGCGGTCTCATGGGTCTAGATGAAGCAGTGTCTCATGGGTCTAGATGAAGCAGTCTCATGGGTCTAGATAAAGCAGTCTCATGGGTCTAGATGAAGCGGTCTCATGGGTCTAGATGAAGCAGTGTCTCATGGGTCTAGATGAAGCAGTCTCATGGGTCTAGATAAAGCAGTCCCTCATGGGTCTAGATGAAGCAGTCTCATGGGTCTAGATAAAGCAGTCTCATGGGTCTAGATGAAGCAGTCTCATGGGTCTAGATAAAGCAGTCTCATGGGTCTAGATGAAGCAGTCTCATGGGTCTAGATAAAGCAGTCTCATGGGTCTAGATAAAGCGGTCTCATGGGTCTAGATGAAGCGGTCTCATGGGTCTAGATAAAGCGGTCTCATGGGTCTAGATGAAGCAGTCTCATGGGTCTAGATAAAGCGGTCTCATGGGTCTAGATGAAGCAGTCTCATGGGTCTAGATGAAGCAGTCCCTCATGGCTCTAGATGAAGCAGTCCCTCATGGGTCTAGATAAAGCAGTCTCATGGGTCTAGATGAAGCAGTCCCTCATGGCTCTGGATGAAGCAGTCCCCCATGGGTCTAGATGAAGCAGTCCCCCATGGGTCTAGATGAAGCAGTCTCATGGGTCTAGATAAAGCAGTCTCATGGGTCTAGATAAAGCAGTCTCATGGGTCTAGATAAAGCAGTCTCATGGGTCTAGATGAAGGAGTCTCATGGGTCTAGATGAAGCAGTCTCATGGGTCTAGATGAAGCAGTCCCTCATGGGTCTAGATGAAGCAGTCTCATGGGTCTAGATGAAGCAGTCTCATGGGTCTAGATGAAGCAGTCCCCCATGGGTCTAGATGAAGCAGTCCCTCATGGGTCTAGATGAAGCAGTCTCATGGGTCTAGATGAAGCAGTCTCATGGGTCTAAATGAAGCAGTCTCATGGGTCTAGATAAATGGCTCATGGGTCTGCTTCATATAGAATATGAAGCAGCCTCACAATGAGGGTCATGAGGGTCTAGACCACTTCATCTAGACCCTCATGGTCTTCAGAGTAGATCGGGGACAGACCACATGTCCGTCAGGACTCTGAGGAGACGTGGTCAGGACTCTGAGGAGACGTGGTCAGGACTCTGAGGAGGCGTGGTCAGGACTCTGAGGAGGCGTGGTCAGGACTCTGAGGAGACGTGGTCAGGACTCTGAGGAGGCGTGGTCAGGACTCCTCAGAGTCCTGACCACGCCTCCTCAGAGTCCTGACCACGTCTCCTCAGCGTCCTGACCACGTCTCCTCAGAGTCCTGACGGACATGTGGTCTGTCCCAGGACGCGCAGGACGCGCTGTCGTCTTGGCTAAGGTAAGGCACAGACGCTCCTGCAGTAGGCCCGCACCGATGGAGGCCCCAGGACCAGAGGGGGGGGGCCTTCGTGGTGCCAGACCGCTCTGCCCATCTCTACTCCTGCCCCCAGCCTGCTTCCAGCGTGCTGCTCTGTGTGTGTGTGGGGGGGGCGTCATCAGGGGCATTCATTCATTTGTGCGCTCTTAGAAACTCAATTTTGGACAAATAAAAGAACAGCTAATGAAACGATGACGCTCTCCACGTCGGCGGTGAGCACATGAACCGATAAGAGACCCAGACAAGGGTCCCAACTCCTGCTCCTGTTTCTCTGATCCTGTTCTTTTCTTTATTCCCGGGTCCTCTGATCTGCCATCGCGGTCGTGGACTCTCATGTCCTGTCATTAAGTGTCTCAGTAGAACGGCAGTCGGGGAAGTAAAACAATCAATGAGGGTTCATACTGGTGACCCCGAGCTGGGTCAGACCAGTAACCCTGAGCTATAACCCCTGCTTGTTCACTGAGCTACGGTCGTGGATTAATGGACCTTTGGTCACTAGCTGGTTATCCCCTACCTGGTTGAGCATGTAGTTTGTTTTAGATTTTTTTTATAAAAAAAAATAAGAAGTAGTATCAATAGGTTTGATGCAAATTGTTTAATCGACTGTATTTTTTAAAAATAAAAAGTTGGTACTGTAATAGGTTTTTACAGCCCATAAGGTTGATGCGTGTTTTATAGGTCATTATCTATATATCTATATCTATAGCTGTATTCCCCATCTCCACCGCTGGGAGGCGCCGTTTGCAGCGAGTGACCCGGAAAGGCACCGCAGTTTCACCTTGGATGTTACCGGTTTGGAATGGCTCACATCTTGTTGTGCGAATTTGACATTTAGAACTAGATTAAGACCCGATAAATTCACACAAAAATCCGTTGTTGAAACCGGAGGAAGCATGAAACGAGACGTGAGAATCCTTCTGTTGGGAGAGCGTAAGTCTTTCCTCCTGACGCGTCAAAAAGCTAGCAGGCTAGTAGCAATAGCAGCTAGTAGCATTAGCCTGCTGCCTTCAAAACTTCCTGCCGTCAGTTGTTATGAGGGACAGTTGGGTGGAGATATCTATTTATCTATATATCGATATATCTCTGATGAGGGAAAGTCGCATGAAGTAAAGCCTGATCGACATTGGGTTTCCTTATTGGCTAAAGAAGTAGTTATACCAATTATCATGGGATGTCTTTCAAGTACACCGACTTTATGAACTACTCATTTTCTATTGGTACACTCAATCTGATCCATCAGCGGATACTGGATTAAATGTCCTCAATTCATGAACTAAACCATAAGCATATGTCTAAGGCTCATTTCATATACACCATATGACTGTCCACGCTGTCAATAATAAACATAATCTGCTGTCGTTAGACGTTGTGCAGTCCAGTAATGAATGTCTTTCCTCCAAAACAACTTGACCTGCTCTGTCCTCTTAGCCTGGTTCTACCAGACTCTCGTACTTCACTTCATTTCATTTGTACAGAGAGTCTGGACCTAATCAATTGACAAACGTTAACTCACTTGAAGGCGGGTGTCTGTTGAAGTCTAAAATGATTGGATCTGCCCAGTGCCACTCTGGATCTGCCATAACCAATCGCTAACGTTTGGTTGTGACGTATGTCATGCGCCGGGAATCACGCGCAGGTTGTACACAAACCAAACACCTTGCGCGTCTGCACGAAAATGTCCGTCAACGAAAGCTGCAGGTTTTGTTCGTCGAATTTAATTTATCAGGGAAAAATTGCACATTGTAAATCAACTACCGGCCTACAACAATAACTCAAACTGGCGTACGACTTCATCGTCATTGTTCTCAGACACGCCCTCTGTTCGCTGATTGGTGGCCGCTGTGGCGGCACAAGAAAACCAAGTTACATACAGCAGGTCCAGACCTAGTACTGAAGGGAAATTCAAATTGAGCGGAAGTACTTAGGCGGGCGGAGCCAGGCTACTGTCCTCTTCCCACTAAGACATCCTCTTACTAAGGTTGCTCAATCTGGGCCTTACTTAAAACGTCCCTTTAGGTTAAAGGGCCATTAATCCCACCTCTTCAAAGTGGGCAAATTATATTTATTGTTGACAATGAACTCTATTGTGAGTTTAGTAGTTCTCTTGTCTTTGGATGCATCTCAGTTCTGGTTGACCATTTATTCAGCAGTCTAGTATGACGACGTATGGACCTCTGCTGCTGTAGCAGGTTCTCCTGAACTTGAGACGCGATCACGTTTCTGTTTTATTCCAGCTCTTATCAGAGGGTGTGTGTGTGTGTAACCAAACACTGCTCAACCACCAACTGACGAGATGATTATATGTAACGCACTGTTGCAGTATAAAACTCATACCTTGAAATGTAGCCTTGCACATCCCATGTATTCTCGGATATCACAGCATATCTCAATATGAGAGATATTTTTATTGTTATATATATATATCATTATGAGGCTGACTGTGAACTAAAGACCACCAGAGTCTGTCTGAAGCCCCCAGCTCTCTGACTAAAGACCACCAGAGTCTGTCTGAAGCCCCCAGCTCTCTGACTAAAGACCACCAGAGTCTGTCTGAAGCCCCCAGCTCTCTGACCTCTCTGTTGTCCTCCACAGCTGGCGTGGGGAAGACCTCCCTCATCATGTCTCTGGTGGGGGAGGAGTTTCCAGACGAGGTAGGCGGCCCACGCCCTTCTCTCTCTTGGCGTTGTTTGTGTATATACACCGCGATAAAATAGTGCCTGTGTTTTTGAAGTCAAATGACTAACTATTATATACATCTATGAATCCATGTATTGTATATTCATCCATTCCTAGTTAGTTTTTACATTAATACGAACATCTAACACATTAAATATATCTATATATATATTGAGAGATATATAGTGTGTGTGTGTGTGTGTATGTATATATGTGTGTATATATATATACAGTTTATATATATATATATATATGCAGTGTTTCCCCCAGAAAATGTCTTGGTCAAGGAGCGGGGGGGGGGGGGGGGGGGTGTTATCTCCGTTTCAATTCCATTCCAAAAGCTTTATGCCACGACCATTGTTGTAACAGTATTACTGATGCATTATTTATCTTTATTTTTTATACCTGATGGAAGTATGTTTTCTTTCCCTACGAGTGTTTTCTAATTTGTTAATGCATAATAATTAAAAAATATTTATAAAAATAATATTAATTTATATCTATATTTTTTAATATCTATATTTTTTTATGCATTGGTAGTCAAGGTGGGGCCCTATTGTTGTTAACCTTAACCACGCCTTAACCATACAGTGCTGGGGGAAACACTGTACTGCATATGTATCTATAAACTGTATATATATATATATATATATATATATATATATATATATATATATATATGTATATGTATATAGTGTATATATGTATCTATAAACTGTATATATATATGTATATAGTGTATATATGCTGTATATATATATGTATATTTTGTATATCTGTATCTCTATATGCTGTATATCTGTATTTATATGCTGTATATCTGTATATCTATATGCTGTCTATCTGTATATCTATATGCTGTCTATCTGTATATCTATATGCTGTCTATCTGTATATCTATATGCTGTCTATCTGTATATCTATATGCTTTATATCTTTATATCTATATGCTGTCTATCTGTATATCTATATGCTGTATATCTGTATCTTTATATGCTGTCTATCTGTATATCTATATGCTGTCTATCTGTATATCTATATGCTGTATATCTGTGTCTATATATGTTGTATATCTGTATATCTATATGCTGTCTATGAATCCTCTCCCAGGTGCCCCTCAGGGCAGAGGAGATCACCATCCCAGCCGACGTCACTCCAGAGAAGGTGCCCACCCACATCGTGGACTACTCCGGTGAGTGGGCAGCCTCCGGGCGCTGGGTACCCCCCCCCCCGGTGCAGCGCGTGTCTGTCTGCTGTCGTCCCGCGCTGACGTCCTCCTCTGTCCCCTTACAGAGACAGAGCAGACGGAGGAGGTCCTGCAGGCGGAGATCATCAAGGTAGAAGCCCCTCCGTGGTTCGGATCAGACTCGTCAACATTATTAATTAACACCGCCCTCACTCCCAGTCCCGTCTGATCAGTCACATGACCCTCTGTCACCTGACCCTCTGTCACATGACCCTCTGTCTCCGCCCCCAGGCCAACGTGGTGTGTGTGGTGTACGACGTCACCAAGGAGGAGACCATCCAGAAGGTCAGCGTTGCTACGACAACACGTTGCCTCATCAGTCAAACCCCGCCGGCCCGTGTTCAGACCGTCACTCTGACTCTGTGTCACTCTGTGTCACACTCTGTCACTCTCTGTCACACTCTGTCACTCTGTGTCACACTCTGTCACACTCTGTCACTCTGTGTCACTCTGTGTCACACTCTGTCACTCTGTGTCACTCTGTGTCACTCTGTGTCACTCTCTGTCACTCTGTGTCACTCTGTGTCACTCTCTGTCACTCTGTGTCACACTCTGTGTCACTCTCTGTCACTCTGTGTCACTCTCTGTCACTCTGATTTCAGATCAAAACCAAATGGATCCCTTTAGTCAACGGAAACGCAGAGAAGGGAAACAAGTATGTAACTGCTGCTGTCGTGTGTGTGTGTGTGTGTGTGTGTGTCTGTCGTGTGCGTGTCTGTGCGTGTGTGTGTGTGCCTGTGTGTGTGTGTGTGTCTGTCGTGCGTGTGTGTGTGTGTCTGTTTGTGTGTGTGTGTGTCTGTCGTGCGTGCGTGTGTGTGTGTGTGTGTGTGTGTCTGTTTGTGTGTGTGTGTGTGTCTGTCGTGCGTGCGTGTGTGTGTGTGTGTGTGTGTGTGTCTGTTTGTGTGTGTGTGTGTCTGTCGTGCGTGCGTGTGTGTGTGTGTCTGTTTGTGTGTGTGTGTCTGTCGTGCGTGCGTGTGTGTGTGTGTGTGTGTGTGTGTGTGTCTGTTTGTGTGTGTCTGTCGTGCGTGTGTGTGTATGTGTGTGCGTGTGTGTGTCCCCCTCCTGGTTGTGTGCTGAGGGGGTCCTCCTCCTCTGGGCTGCAGGGTTCCCATCATCCTGGTGGGGAACAAGTCGGACCTGCGCTCCGGGAGCTCCATGGAGACCATCCTGCCCATCATGAACCAGTTCTCTGAGATCGAGACCTGTGTGGAGGTAGTGATGGCGGCGGCGCCCGTACTCTCATCTCCTAGTGGCCGTTGCCAGGGCGATAGCGTTTCCTAACCCGCCCTCCATCTCTCTCCACAAGTGCTCCGCGAAGAACCTGAAGAACATCTCCGAGCTGTTCTACTACGCCCAGAAGGCCGTGCTGCACCCCACGGCGCCGCTCTACGACCCCGAGGACAAGCAGGTCAGTGGTCCCACAGACCGGGGGCTGGTCAGGTCAGTGGTCCCACAGACCGGGGGCTGGTCAGGTCAGTGGTCCTCACAGACCGGGGGCTGGTCAGTGGTCCTCACAGACCGGGGGCTGGTCAGTGGTCCCACAGACCGGGGGCTGGTCAGTGGTCCCACAGACCGGGGGCTGGTCAGTGGTCCCACAGACCGGGGGCTGGTCAGGTCAGTGGTCCTCACAGACCGGGGGCTGGTCAGTGGTCCCACAGACCGGGGGCTGGTCAGGTCAGTGGTCCTCACAGACCGGGGGCTGGTCAGTGGTCCCACAGACCGGGGGCTGGTCAGGTCAGTGGTCCTCACAGACCGGGGCTGGTCAGGTCAGTGGTCCCACAGACCGGGGGCTGGTCAGGTCAGTGGTCCCACAGACCGGGGGCTGGTCAGTGGTCCTCACAGACCGGGGGCTGGTCAGTGGTCCTCACAGACCGGGGGCTGGTCAGGTCAGTGGTCCTCACAGACCGGGGCTGGTCAGGTCAGTGGTCCCACAGACCGGGGGCTGGTCAGGTCAGTGGTCCTCACAGACCGGGGGCTGGTCAGTGGTCCTCACAGACCGGGGGCTGGTCAGGTCAGTGGTCCCTCAGACCGGGGGCTGGTCAGTGGTCCTCACAGACCGGGGGCTGGTCAGGTCAGTGGTCCCACAGACCGGGGGCTGGTCAGTGGTCCCTCAGACCGGGGGCTGGTCAGTGGTCCCTCAGACCGGGGGCTGGTCAGTGGTCCCACAGACCGGGGGCTGGTCAGTGGTCCCACAGACCGGGGGCTGGTCAGTGGTCCTCACAGACCGGGGGCTGGTCAGTGGTCCCACAGACCGGGGGCTGGTCAGTGGTCCCACAGACCGGGGGCTGGTCAGTGGTCCCACAGACCGGGGGCTGGTCAGTGGTCCCACAGACCGGGGGCTGGTCAGTGGTCCTCACAGACCGGGGGCTGGTCAGGTCAGTGGTCCTCACAGACCAGGGCTGGTCAGAAGTGACTCAGTGTTTCCGTCTGGTTCCTGATTGGACCCTTTGGAGGTGGTCCGTCCGACCCTCTGTTAACCTGGCCCCCGTGCCGTGCTCCTCTGCCCACGCTGATGACCACTTCCTGTTTCCCCCCCCTCTCTCTCAGCTGAAGCCTCAGTGTGTCCGCGCCCTCTCCAGAATCTTCTACATCTCCGACCGCGACAACGACCGGATCCTCAGCGACGTGGAGCTCAACCGCTTTCAGGTCTCACCCCCCCCCCCCTACACACACACACACACACACACACACACACACACACACACACACACACACACACACACACACACACACACACACACACAGACACACACACAGACACACACACAGACACACACACAGACACACACACACGCACTCCTCAAACGTACCTCTCTCTACTAGACTGAAGATATAATGTATCTAATATCTGTATCTCATCCACTATTATTAAATTATCAAATCTTATATTATATCTTATATTGTAATATTATCGTCTAATCGACTATTATATTTATCATATTATATATTATAATACTGTTAATACTTATCGTACTGTCCATCTATATCCATCTGATGCTGCTCATACCTCCTCACTACTCCTGCACTATCCCTGTTGTTTAACTTAACTGTACTAACATCATCATCAGCTTCATCATCTTCATCATGTTAAACTGCACCCTAACCCTATTTTGCACTTCTGTTTAGACCTCAACCACATCTCGCTGTCTCTGTACTCTGCACCATGACAATGAAGAGTCTGAGTCTGAATCTGTCCCCCCCGTCCCCCCCTTCACCCTCCCCCCCCCCATCACCGCTCCTCACCCGCGCCCCCCCCCCCCCTGCAGAAGGCCTGCTTCGGGAACCCCCTGGCCCCCCAGGCCCTGGAGGACGTGAAGACGGTGGTCTGGAAGAACACCAGCGACGGGGTCCAGGACAACGGCCTCACGCTCAACGGTAGGACTGGGGCCCCCCAGGCCCTCAGACCCCCGGGCCCCTGCACACCGAGCTGACCGAAGCGTTGGTCGGTTCAGCGTGTCTTCAGACCCTTTGGGGGAGGAGCCTGTCCAGGGTTCCCCCGTCTGATCCCGTCCATAACAGACTGCGTGACCCCCCCCCCCCCCAGGGTTCCTGTTCCTGAACACGCTCTTCATCCAGAGGGGCCGGCACGAGACCACCTGGACCATCCTCAGGAGCTACGGCTACGATGACACCCTGGAGCTCACAGACGACTACCTGTACCCCCCGTAGGTCTGCTAGACCCCTGTACCCCAAAGACCCCCTGTACCCCAAAGACCCCCTGTACCCCCGTAGGTCTGCTAGACCCCTGTACCCCAAAGACCTCCTGTACCCCAAAGACCCCCTGTACCCCCGTAGGTCTGCTAGACCCCTGTACCCCAAAGACCTCCTGTACCCCAAAGACCCCCTGTACCCCCGTAGGTCTGCTAGACCCCTGTACCCCAAAGACCTCCTGTACCCCAAAGACCCCCTGTACCCCCGTAGGTCTGCTAGACCCCTGTACCCCAAAGACCTCCTGTACCCCCGTAGGTCTGCTAGACCCCCTGTACCCCAAAGACCCCCTGTACCCCCGTAGGTCTGCTAGACCCCTGTACCCCAAAGACCCCCTGTACCCCAAAGACCCCCTGTACCCCAAAGACCTCCTGTACCCCAAAGACCCCCTGTACCCCCGTAGGTCTGCTAGACCCCTGTACCCCAAAGACCTCCTGTACCCCAAAGACCCCCTGTACCCCCGTAGGTCTGCTAGACCCCTGTACCCCAAAGACCTCCTGTACCCCAAAGACCCCCTGTACCCCCGTAGGTCTGCTAGACCCCTGTACCCCCCGTAGGTCTGCTAGACCCCTGTACCCCCCGTAGGTCTGCTAGACCCCTGTACCCCAAAGACCTCCTGTACCCCAAAGACCCCCTGTACCCCCGTAGGTCTGCTAGACCCCTGTACCCCCCGTAGGTCTGCTAGACCCCTGTACCCCCAATAGGTCTGCTAGACCCCTGTACCCCCAATAGGTCTGCTAGACCCCCTGTACCCCCATTAGGTCTGAAGGCCCCCTGTACCCCCCGTAGGTGATAAACCCCCTCTACCAGTAGGTCTGGTGATACACCCCCGCTGAACAGAACAACAGTCAATCGGTGAAGGGGTCTCTCTCTCTCTCTCTCTCTCTCTCTCTCTCTCTCTCTCTCTCTCTCTCTCTCTCTCTCTCTCTCTCTCTCTCTCTCTCTCTCTCTCTCTCTCTCTCTCTCTCTCTCTCTCTCTCTCTCTCTCTCTCTCTCTCTCTCTCTCTCTCTCTCTCTCTCTCTCTCTCTCTCTCTCTCTCTCTCTCTCTCTCTCTCTCTCTCTCTCTCTCTCTCTCTCTCTCTCAGTAGCTTGTTTGTGGTTGTGTGTTGCTAGGCTACGGGTTCCAGCGGGATGCACCACAGAGATCAATCACCTGGGACACCAGTTCCTGCAGCGGTTGTTCGACAAGTACGATGAGGTGAGTGACAGGCTCCGACAGCCAGTCAGCACAGGGACGGCTCTGTGCTCTTAATGAACATGTGAATCACCCTGTTGGCGGTCAGGGGGACTGCGGGGCGCAGAGCGCCCAGGTGAGGCCTTCGTGGGTTCAGACCTCCTGAGCTTCAGGGGCTGAACCCAGGAGGGAGAGCAGCAGCCTGGGAGGTGCGTACAGTAACAGTGTCTGTGCTCCCTGGTCCAGGACAAGGACTCGGCCCTGTCCCCCGGGGAGCTGAGGAACCTGTTCTGCGTGTTCCCCTACACGCCCTGGGGCCCCGAGGTGTTCAGCTCCGTGCCCACCACCGACCAGGGCTACCTCTCCCACCACGGCTACCTCTGCCAGTGGACGTAAGTCAGGGCCGACTGGGGCTAGGCCGGGGCTAGTGGGGGCTAATTGGGGCTAGTGGGGCTAGCCTGGTGGCTAGTGGGGGCTAGGCCGGGGCTAGTGGGGGCTAACCGGGCGCTAGTTGCTAACCGGGGTCTAGTGGGGCTAACCGGGCGCTAGTGGGGCTAACCGGGCGCTAGTGGCTAACCGGGGGCTAGTGGGGCTAACCGGGGGCTAGTGGGGCTAACCGGGCGCTAGTGGGGCTAACCGGGCGCTAGTGGCTAACCGGGGGCTAGTGGGGCTAACCGGGGGCTAGTGGCTAACCTGGGGCTAGTGGCTAACCTGGGGCTAGTGGCTAACCGGGGGCTAGTGGCTAACCGGGGGCTAGTGGGGCTAGCCCCCCTATGGGGTCCACTGAGCTGATGGTCCTGGTCCTGGTCTACTGGTCCTGGTCCACTGGTCCATGGTCCTGCTCCCTGGTCCTCATCCGCCACTCCACTGCTCCTTGTCTCGGCCGGCAGGCTCTCCGCCTACCTGGACATCCACCGCTGCCTGGAGTACCTGGGTTACCTTGGTTACCCCATCCTCGCCGAGCAGGACTCCCAGACCACGGCCGTCACAGGTGTGTGTGTGTGTGTGTGTGTGTGTGTGTGTGTGTGTGTGTGTGTGTGTGTGTGTGTGTGTGTGTGTGTGTGTGTGTGTGTGTGTGTGTGTGTGTGTGTGTGTGTGTGTGTGTACACTGATGGGTCATGTGATGTTTTGAGTGCAGAAGGGGGAGATGTTGTCTTTCTGATGCTATAATCCGGGTCTTCTGATAAACTCTTGTTTACCCTGGATTAACCTTGTAATCCAGTAGACCTGTACACCTCCATCTGTTTCATGGTACTGTGTGTGTGTGTGTGTGTGTGTGTGTGTGTTGGTGGGTGTGCGTGCGTGCGTGCAGTGACCCAGCAGAAGGAGCTGGACCTGGCGCAGTCCCAGACACAGCGCACGGTGTTCCTCTGTAAGGTGATCGGGCCGAGAGGAACCGGGAAGACGGCCTTCCTGCAGGCCTTCGTGGGCCGCAACATCGTGGTACGCCCGACCCCTGAGCCTCATAGACCCCGCTAACCTACTGAAGGGATGGGGGCCCCTGCTAGGTCCTCATGAGTAGAACTCTCTCAATCCAGTGTAAGGCCTTTGGATAAAGCCGCTGCTGAATGATAT
This sequence comes from Gadus morhua, assembly GCF_902167405.1. NCBI lineage: Eukaryota > Metazoa > Chordata > Actinopteri > Gadiformes > Gadidae > Gadus > Gadus morhua. The sequence goes on along the minus strand of NC_044065.1, from coordinate 448,035 downwards.
CCATCGTCTTGTATTCAGAGGCAAAGCTTTATCGGCACGGAAACGTACATCAACGTTGGCGAAAGGGCGTGAGGTGCTAGACGCTGCAGTAACAGAAGGTTCTCTTCCTCAGCTCCACGGGACGGGCAGCCACGCCCTCTCCCCCTACACCATCAACAAGGTGACCGTCAACAACCAGGAGCGCTTCCTAATCGTGAGTACCATGGACCGCTAGCTTTAGCAACCGGACGGAGGTATACAGAGCCTCATGAGGGCCCCGTCCACACAAAGATATTCCTGAACCGCATAGAACGAAACCGGATCGTTTTCGCCCGTTTCGTGTGTACGGGGCCGAAGAAGCAGTCTAAAGTAAAGCCTCATCTGGTATATTATGGTCAGGATTCCTTATGGGACGGCCCATCCAGATGTCTACCCTGCATCGTGACCTTTGACCTCCTTCACAGCTGTACGAGGTGGACGTGGAGACGGAGTTCCTGAAGGCGTCGCACGCGTCCTGCGACGTGGCCTGTCTGATGTACGACGCCAGCGACCCGCAGTCCTTCGACTACTGCGCCAGCATCTACAAGGTCTTCCCTCTGCTATATATATATATATATATATAAATACATACACACACACACACACACACACACACACACACACACACACACACACACACACACACACACACACACACACACACACACACACACACACACACACACACACACACACATATATATACATATACACATACACATATATATATATATTAGAGCTGTCAGTTAAACGCGTTATTAACGGCGTTAACGCAAACCAAATTTAACGGCGTTAAACTTTTTATCGCGCGATTAACGCAATTATTTTATAAAAAAAAAGAAAAAAAAACTTTTTTTTTTTTTTTTTCTTTGGCTCAAAACAAAGAAGCAGTAGCCTGACTGCTATGTTCAAATGACATTTGTTCAAAGCAGTCGTTTAATTGCACTATAGGCTCTTTTTTTGTATCGTCCTGTTTTGATCAGTGTATATGCCAACGTTGTTATCAATAAAAAATAATTTGCACAAGGCAAGCCGATGCACTTCACCATGTTGATAAGAGAATTAAAATGAGAAGAATTATGGGACAAAAAAATCAAGGGATATTTAGCATAGAAAAAGAATTTGCGATTAATCGCGATTAATTGGAGTTAACTATGACATTAATGCGAGTAATCACGATTAAATATTTTAATCACTTGACAGCTCTAATATATATATACAGGTGCTGGTCAAATTATTAGAATATCATGAAAAAGTTGATTTATTTCAGTAATTATATTCAGAACGTGAAACTTACATATTATATCAATTCATTACACACAGAGTGATATATTTGAAATGTTTATTTCTTTTAATTTGGATGATTAGTACTGACAATTACTGAAAATCCCAAATTCAGTATCTCAGAAAATTAGAATATTAGTTACGACTAGTACAAAAAATGTTTTTTTAGAAATGTGGGCCAACTGAAAAGTATGAACATGGAAAGTTTCAGCATGTATGGCAATCAATACTTAGTTGCAGCTCCTTTTGCCTGAATTGCTGCAGCAATACGGCGTGGCATGGAGTCGACCAGTCTGTTGCACTCCTCAGGTGTTATGAGAGCCCAGGTTGCTTTAATAGTGGCCTTCAGCTCTTCAGCATTGTTGGGTCTGGCATCTCGCATCTTCCGCTTCACAATACCCCATAGGTTTTCTATGGGGTTAAGGTCAGGTGAGTTTGCAGGCCAATCAAGAAGAGGGATACCATGGTCCTTAAACCAGGTACTGGTAGATTTGGCACTGTGTGCAGGTGCCAAGTCATGTTGGAAAATGAAATCGTCACCTCCATAAAGTTGGTCCGCGGCAGGCAGCATAAAGTGTTCTAAAACTTCCTGGTAGACTGCTGCATTGACCCTGGACCTCAGGAAACACAGTGGACCAACAGCAGCAGATGACATGGCACCCCAGACCATTACTGACTGTGGAAATTTTACACTGGACTTCAGGCAACGTGGATTCTGTGCCTCTCCTGTCTTCCTCCAGACTCTGGGACCTTGATTTCCAAAGGAGATACAAAATTTACTGTCATCTGAAAACATAACTTTGGACCACTCAGCAGCAGTCCAGTCCTTTTTGTCTTGAGCCCAGGCGAGACGCTTTTGACGTTGTCTCTTATTCAAGAGTGGCTTTACACGAGGAATGCGACAGCTGAAGCCCATATCTTGCATACGTCGGTGTGTGGTGCTTCTTGAAGCACTGACTCCAGCTACAGTCCACTCTTTGTGGATCTCCCCCACATTTTTGAATCGGTTTTGTTTGACAATCCTCTCCAGGGCGCGTTTATCCCTCTTGCTTGTACACTCTTTTCTACCACATCTTTTTCTTCCCTTCGCCTCTCTATTAATGTGCTTGGACACAGAGCTCTGGGAACATCCAACCTCTTTGGCAATGACCTTTTGTGTCTTGCCCTCCTTCTTTAAAGTATCAATGGTCATCTTTTGGACAGTTGTCAAGTCAGCAGTCTTCCCCATGATTGTGTGTCATACAGAATCAAAACGAGAGACCATTTAAAGGCTTTTCCAGGTGTTTTGAGTTAGTTAGCTAATTAGAGTGTGGCACCATGTGTCTTCAATATCTGACCTTTTCACCATATTCTAATTTTCTGAGATGTTGAATTTAGGGTTTTCATTGGTTGTCAGCTATAATCATCTTCTTTTTGGCAAAAAACACTTATAATGTATCAGTCTGTTTGGAATGAATTTATACATTCTACAGGTTTGACTTTCTAAATGGAATTAATGAAATAAATCAACTTTTTCATGATATTCTAATAATATGACCAGCACCTGTATATATATATATATATATATATAGCTAGGGTTATGGTCCTGACTCTGCTCTTGTTGGTCCCGGCCCCTCCTCAGCAGCACTACATGTCCAGCCAGGTGCCCTGCGTGCTGGTGAGCTCCAAGGCCGACCTGGCCGAGGTGAAGCAGCTCCACGGCACCACGCCAGCCCAGTTCTGCTACAAGCACCGCCTGCCCCCACCCATGGCCTTCTCCGTCCTGTCGCCGGACGCCAGCGCCGACGCCATCTACACCAAGCTGGCCTGGGCCGCCATGTTCCCGTAGGTCCCCCCCGCAGCTCGGCCCTCAGGGGGGGCATGTAGGGGCCCCCCCCGACCCCTAGCTGCCCCCCCTGAGGGCCTCATGTGTCTCTAATGCCCTGCTGTAGGCCCCCTGTGGGGTCCCCAGGGTCTAAAGGGCCCCCCGTGGGGTCCCCAGGGTCTAACGGTCCTCTGTGTCTCCCTGCAGCCACCTGAACGGCTCGGAGCTGAGCGGCTCCTTCTGGCTCCGTGTGGCGCTGGGCGCGGCCGCGGCCGCCCTGCTGGGCGTCGCCCTCTACCGCACCGCCGGGCGCCATAAATGACCCCGTCCCCGGCGGGCCTGCTGCCTCCCCCCTCCCTCTCTCTCTCCCCCCTCTCTCCCTCCCTCCCCCCTCCCTCTCTCTCCCCCCTCCCTCTCTCTCTCCCCCCTCTCTCTCTCTCTCTCTCTCCCCCCTCTCTCTCTCTCTCCCCCCTCTCTCTCTCTCTCCCCCCTCTCTCTCTCTCTCCCCCCTCCCTCTCTCTCTCCCCCCTCTCTCTCTCTCTCCCCCCTCCCTCTCCCTCACCCTCTCCCCCCTCTCTCTCTCTCCCCCCTCTCTCTCTCTCTCCCCTCTCTCTCTCTCTCTCTCTCTCTCTTGCTCCGCCCCTCAGCCTGCAGCCTTTCCAGACCAAACCTCTGGACCCCGGCCCCGCCCTAAGCGGCCTGGCTCCGCCCCCGCCCCAGCCAGGCCCCGCCCCGACTGAACTAGCCCCGCCCCAGCTGAGCCCAACCTGGCTCCGCCCCAGCCGGGCCCCGGCGGGCCCCACCCTGACTGACCTGGCCCCGCCCTCAGCTGAGCCCCGCCCGGACCAGCCTGGCTCCGCCCACACCAGCCTGGCTCCGCCCACACCTGTTCTCCTCTCGCTGGTCTCCTCTCGCTGGTCTCCTCTCGCTGGTCTCCTCTCGCTGGTGTCCTGCTATGGAGGCCGATCGGGGGCTAGAGCAGGGGAGGACCCCCTCCGTCTGAACCTCTGGACGCTCCCCATAAACAATAGCATGAATGCCAAATAGTGAGCAGGGTCACGTGACTCTGCGGGGTCAGCTGACCTGCAGACAACCAAAGGGCCGCATGCCGCTTTGTCCAGGGGCTAGGCCTCACTGAGGTCCTCACTGAGGGCCTCCGCCCACTGGCGTCATGAGCAGCCATCCTGATGTCACTTCCAGGAAGTAGAATAAATGCTGCTGATTGGTCTAATGGTGTGTTTCCACCGACGGGTGCGCTTCGGCCCGGTACGCCTTGGCCCAGGGGTGAAGGTGCGCTTTGGCCCAGCTCAGTTACGCCTCGCGTTTCCACCGCCGCCAGTACTCTTATGGTGGGGGGGGAGTACTGCGAGAGGAGTACGGCTCATCACAGCTCGGTCCGGACCACGCCCACTTTTGGCGGTAGAATAGCGAACCGTGCCGCACCTTGCCACCTTTGCATACCGAACCGACCCGCCGGTGGAAACGCGCCATAAACGAAGCCTCCACCAGTAGTCCTGGTTAACTGGTTATAGTAGTTAACCAGGACTATGGTTATATTAGTTAACTAACTACTATGGTTATAGTAGGTGGAAAAGTATTAGAAAAACTAAAGAGCTGACGATATTATTCCACAGTATTGAGGAGGGTTGAGATATTGCTTTGTGTATAATTTAAAGGTGTGACAGCTTTGCTTATGAGACAAACATTGTTGGTGCGTTGATCTCGTTCATAACGATAGAACTGTAAGCAGTGAAGGACCAGGTTGAACTCAGCAGCTCCATACATTTCCAAACGGCCCACGTAGGAAATAACTTCCAATCCTCCGTTAATCCAACGCAGAACCATGAACTTGTGGGTTTTCATTCAGTCGATCTTTAGTCAGAGACTGGTTATCAAACCTTTCTGAAGTCTGACATGCTAACTGACCTATGACCAGTATCACAGCAAAGCAAGAAGGAGAAATTCAACAATGGCATTTTATATAATTCTGTCATTGTCCTCAGACATGCTGTGTTTTTGTTGAAATTTCAGAGGCCAATTGCATTTGTATATTTTAATCTTTTCTTCAGACTATGTATGGCTTTATTTTTCTAATTCTGTGTGAATGGCTTGTGTCGACTGAACTCTGATCAATCAGTAAACTTTTATCAATTGCACATCTCAGATAAAAGAGCATTTTATTCAAAAGCATGTCCATGCAAACCATCTTAGAAATAAAACAGAGTCAAAGTCGATGGGGAAAGGTGGCTACGGTTCTCACAGGCCGCCCCCTACCAGGGAACAGTGGTGGCAAAGACTTCTATTAGTGAACTGCATTTCAGATGCATATCACCACAATGCCTTTATGTAACCCCATAATTATTATTTCATCATCGAGAACACGTTCAAAAGTGTAACAAAGTATGCAGTTCATTGATGTGTTGATTGGTGGACGCAGCACTAATCGATCAGGTGGTATGATGATGAATTGAACCCTGATGCCCCTGAAGAATTGCTTGATTCAATTAAAAAGTAATTTAATTTGTTACTTTGCTACAACTTATATTGGGGACGGAGTAAAAGTGTCGGGGCATGCCCCACTACGGAGGCGCCAAGAGGTAAACGAGGAAGCTAAGGCAGCTCTGCAGGCCAGCGTGTCCGGAGCTGTAGGAGTGCTTTAGTGGCCATATGAAAGGGAAGGGTGAGCCTCCACACCTAAACTACATACTGGTTACAGCGCGGTGCTCCGTCCCTCGTGGAGCGGAGGCCCGTGTCTGGTCTCTCCCCCGGAGTACCGCGGTGCTCCGTCCCTCGTGGAGCGGAGGCCCGTGTCTGGTCTCTCCTCCGTCCCTCGTGGAGCGGAGGCCCGTGTCTGGTCTCTCCGGAGTGGCGCGGTGCTCCGTCCCTCGTCGAGCGGAGGCCCGTGTCTGGTCTCTCCGGAGTGGCGCGGTGCTCCGTCCCTCGTGGAGCGGAGGCCCGTGTCTGGTCTCTCCGGAGTAGCGCGGTGCTCCGTCCCTCGTGGAGCGGAGGCCCGTGTCTGGTCTCTCTTCCGTCCCTCGTGGAGCGGAGGCCCGTGTCTGGTCTCTCCGGGGTAGCGCGGTGCTTCGTCCCTCGTGGAGTGGAGGCCCGTGTCTGGTCTCTCCGGGGTAGCGCGGTGCTTCGTCCCTCGTGGAGCGGAGGCCCGTGTCTGGTCTCTCCGGAGTGGCGCGGTGCTTCGTCCCCCAGTGGAGCTCCTCAGCAGCGCAGTGTCTTCTGTCAGACGTAGTGGAGGTTAACCAAGGCTCTCGGGGACGGGGTAAGTGATGGTCCCTCTATGGCAGTGCTTGGTTACTGTCGCCACTGTGACCATGTATCACTGCATAGACGCCAAAGCAACTTGCTGGCCTACTCAAGGTTTTTTATTTAGTCTAAATAATTTGCTTGAAATATTTGCTGAGTTCTAATCCAATATATTATTAAAAAAAATCCTGAATGTTTTGTTCTTGTTATTCTTTACGGACAGAATAGATTCAAACTCGGTTCATATTCGCGTACACATTGCGCTTTCCCTTGTTTGGGACGCGAAACACCTTTCCGCCACTCCACCACACGATGGCGCTGCTGCGCGTCGTTGAAGGAAGAACACGCGTCAACAAGAGATGTGTGTGTAGGTTTGTTGTTGTAGAAGTAGCAAAGTTATTAAGGCCAGCTTATAGTCCTCCGTAAAGTGCTAAAGTTGTTGTAATTTACGAGTAGTAACAGCAGCAGCATTGAGGGTGATAGTTTTTTTTTTGATTCGGCAAACAAAGATGGCATCATAAATGCATCGCCGATGATCTTCCTGAACTCTCGGTAACCCCGCGATGAGTGCAGGTGGGGACCCGGGCGGCAGTGGGGACCAGGGGAAAAGGGTTCCTGTTATCGCATACGTATCTGGATTAAGGATATTTACACCATAGCTCATAGGTTTTATTCTCTGTATTACCTCGTTGTAAACGATACGTTGCCCGTTCACCTATAATTTGTTTATTCAAATTTCCGACGCAGCCCGGTCTACGGCGCTAATTTGAGTTTTTTTTAATTACCGTAGTTTAGTTCCACTTAAGGACTGCTCGACTTCTCAGTCAATTCATTCATCATTCATCCAAGAAATATAATAATTAATCTGTTATATTAAGCTAATGAGACGCAACCTGGTAGAAGATAACATGTTATTTATTACATTATAAACAATGTTTGAAGTAGCTAATTCAACACGATGGTTTTTTATAGGGCTTGATATCGGTCATTAGACCACTGGACACACATATTATACATCAGAAATGTACAGTGCAGCAGTGAACTGGACGCCTTATGAACTCCCCATCACTATCGACTGCCCCGTGCTAATCGATAAGTCATCCATGGCCCACTTTAACTTTAAGAGCTCAAAGGAGGACCTTAAAGATCATGAGAATTAAATGACATTATCACCACAAGACTCACTGTCTACCACCTGTAAAACATCAGGACTTCTGAGGAGACCATACAAAAATAATACATATACAAAACATTTCTCAAAGTATGTACAGTTGGGGGTCTGAGTCTCTTCTCTACTTCTTCTTCGTCGTTTTCTTTGCACTCTTCTTCGCGGGCTTGGAGGTCTTCTTTGCGGGCTTCGGCTTCACGGCTTTCGCGGGCTTCGCCTTCTTAACCGCTACTTTCCTGGTCTTCGCCGCCGGCGCCGCGACCTTCTTCGGGCTCTTCTTGATCTTCTTGGCCGGGGACTTGGGGCTCTTCTTGGGCTTGGCCGGTGACTTGGGGGCCTTCTTGGGCTTTGCCAGCTTCTTGGGCTTGGCGGCTTTGACGGGGGACTTCTTAACTCGGACGGGTTTAGGCTTGGCCGCCCTCTTAGCCGGGTCCTGGTCGCCGCGGACCAGCTTGAAGGAGCCGGAGGCGCCGAGCCCCCTGGTGTGGCGCACCGACCCGCCCGTCTCCATCCGCTTCAGGGCCAGCTTGATCTGCAGGTCCGAGTTGTCGCCCACGCTGAAGTTCTTCTTGATGAACTTCTGGATGCTCTGGCGGGAGGACCCCCCGCGGGCCTTCTCGCTCTCGATGGCCTGCCGGATCATCTCCGAGTACTTGGGATGAGAGGCGGGCTTCCTGGGCTTAGGGGTCCGCTTGGCCTTGGCGGGTGTCGTGGTGGTCTCCGCCATGTCGGCTCGGGGTGAGTTTCTGTTTTACGGTTCACTGTTTTAACGGTTCGCGGTTCAAACGTCCCGGACGGAGCCGCTCCGCGTCTCGTGAACGGCGGCGTTGGAAACACTCAGAAATACGGGCTCGTTCTGGAACGTTAAGGTTTTCGGGATCGAACCCGTTCTTTCGGTTCTCTTGGTTCGTTCGGTTCTCCCGGTTTTGGGGTTATTTGGGTTCTCTCGGTGTGTCTCTCTAACGGACGGTGTTCCTCGCGCCGGTCCGTGTGAGTGTCTCTCGCTCCTCGAGCGCCTGTGCGCCTATGAAGGCTGCGTGCGGACGTGATTGAGAACAGCGACTGGCAGCAGCTGATGAGGCGGACTCGGCGGATCTCGCGCGGTCCCGTTTGTGTTTCTTCGTCCTCGCTCTCAAGGGAACCTGACGCGGTGTGGACCGGGTCCGGGTCCCGGGGCGGCCCGGGTGCCCGGGGCACAGACCCGGCTCCACCGCCCCGTCTCCGTCCGCATCCGTCTACTCCGCGGAACTACTTTAATTCCACCAAAATGTCCCCAAAGTATCGCGGTTCTTTCTGAGTTTTGCGCAGTTCGTGTTAAATGAGCCAAGACGGACAGAGCCGAGCGGAGAAAAGAGCTGGTTCTCCGGAACCTCAATCTATGCTCAAACGATCGCGTGGGTTTCGGTTAACGTTTAATGTGTTTTTTGGTTTTAAAGCATCGATCCGGTTGGTGAACTAACACAGCGCCTCCGCCGACACCGGGGGACGGGCTGCACATTATTGTGTGTAAAAGCTGGTATAATGTAAATATCAGCTCCTATGAGTGACGGGCGGAGGGTCGGGGAAGGAGACGGACCCGTCTGGGTGGTGTAGCGGGGGGACGGGGGTCTAGGGTGGAGGGTTAGACCCCATCAGCTACTATTGTCTCCATGGCAGCGCCACTCACAGCCATGGTCAGGAAAGTTGCCAAAACATTAAAGATCTGGATTTCTGAAATCCGGCTATCCCTGTTCCACCATATGACGACATGATGTAATTTAATATATAATAGAATAGAAAATAGAATATAATAATCTGATATAGGTATATGTGAGCTCCCTGTGCTGAACCGTCCTGACTCAGGGCATCGCGGTGTTTCGTTCTGGAGCTGCAGCCTCTTCACGTCTGACGCTCTGGTTATTAAATCATAAGACACATTGAACACTAACACATCCCAGCGATAATAACTCTGACATTATGGTCGATGTTTGTAAATATGGAGTTCCCCTGTATCGCAATTTTGAATTATTTTATTGTTGTGATCACGAGGATGAGGTCCAGTTAGGAGCCCCCCTCACCCCTAATGCCCCCGAACCCCTTAATGCCACCCGAACCCCTTAATGCCCCCCGAACCCCTTAATGCCCCCGACCCCTTAAGGCCACCTCACCCCTTAATGCCCCTAATGCCCCCCGCACTCCTTAATGCCCCGGACCCCTTTAATTCCCCCCTCAACCCTTAATGCCCCTAATGTCCCCCTCACCCCTTAATGCCCCTAATGTCCCCCGCCCCCCCTAATGCCCCCCGCCCCCTCCAAGAGATGTTGTCCTCCGTTTATCCTTCTGAAGTTCTCCTCTGCGTTAAGGTGAGCCCCCACTCGAGACACCGTGAGCGAGGAGTGAGTGCGTGAGCGAGGAGTGAGTGCGTGAGGGAGGAGTGAGTGCGTGAGCGAGGAGTTGTGAAATGAGTGAGCTGGCGAGCGAGCGGCTGAAGGGGTTGAGTGAACGAGTGAGTGAGAGTGAATATGAGTCACTAATCCCCGGAGTAGGCTCTGTGAGGCGCGTCATGGCGCTCTGATTGTTTACAGGAGTCCGCGCAACGTCTTAAAGTGCGCGGGTTCGATCCCTCGTCCGGTCCTATACCGAATCAGATTAAAATAAAGCTTTATAGCCACACGTTAAATCGATTAGGCCGACTGGATTTTTATATTTTCATATAGCCTATTATATACATTTGTAAATATGGATATTAATATCAAGCGGCAATAGGATAGGCCTACCTCGTGGAGTAGACGAAATCTCGATCTCTTTAAATCTATATTAATCCTCTTCGATTTGTAGTTTAGGGGTGAAGCCTCATTACTTAGGTAGACTTCATGAGTTTGTAAATTATAATTTGCTTGATATTTTTTCATTTTTGTTACAGTTTACCTGAATCTCTTTCTGTCACGTTAAGTCAGGTATTAATACGCACAATAATATGACAAACGTAGAATCAATGTGCTTATAGGCCTACATGACAACAAATAAGGGAGAAATTAAATAAGGAGTTATATAAAAAAAATACATCGAATAGGATAATACATAACATTAGGAGGTATTACAATAAAGAGGGACTTAGATATTAAGGTTATTGTTATTATTATTATTATCATTAAAAAGAGTAACTATAATACTGATTCTAAAATAAAAGTTCCACCGTTACCCGACACACTCCACCTAACTGAGAGTTCTGCAAAAGGTTCTGTTTCCAGTCTGCTTGTAAAAGAAGAATCAGTATTCATATGCTGGAGAGTTCCACGATGAGGTGTTTTAATATTCATCATTAATAGAGCGGTGTATTGTTTGTCATCATCAATCTACCCCAGATCAGAGCTCTCTGTGTGCTTCACGCTGAGAAGGGAAAGAACGTCCTTACAACCCGCCCGTAGCTCTGGACTTCCGGCCAGGTGGCGCGCTGGACAGCTTTTACAACATCTGGACAAGGGAGCAGGTGACCGCATGCCGACAGTAGCGTGGCTGTCTGAACACACACGCACGCACGCACTTAGGCACGCACGTCAGCTGACTGTCAGGTCAGCTGACCCCCCTCCTATATTAGGACACTGTGGCTGTCCGTCCAACAGGGGGAGCCACCACTGATGACGCTCACCGAAAGACTCGACCAGATATTAGAAACGCTTTATTATAACACAGGAACGTGGGTTATAAATTAATTATAACCTAGTTATTATAACACAGGTACGTGGGTATCGGAGCAGAAGTACAGGATTGTAGTAAAACCGAAGATTAAAGATAACGTGCAAAAAATTGAGGTCATATGAGCAGAAACCTTGGTGCAGATTGTAGAATGAAACCTACACCGAGTCACCAGCAGATGGCAGCAGCTGCCCGCCTCATCATGCAGTCTTTCTCCCCTCCGGTGAGGCCCGCTGCATCGGTCTCTGCAGAGCCGTCTAGTCTGATGATCAACACATTCTGCTCTCATCTGATTTAATTTTATTATATTGACGTTCCACTTTTCTCTCCCTGATTATTTAATAGAACCTCTTTTCAATAATTGGCTATTTTGTTAATGTAAATGTTAGCTGTTATCTGATTTATTTTTCTCGCTGTCAGTTAGTTAAAAGCCGGTAGTTTCCTCATCTTGTAGTTTCCCTATAATGCTGTGATGCCGTTTGTGGACACTAGATGTCTTTGCAGGCTTCACTGTTCTGGACATGGAACGTAACGTAACATGGACATGCCTTTATTGCTTGATAATAATAGGCTACATACGCTTGTTATAAATGGTGTATTTTCTAAATGCCGAGATCGCATGATTTGCATTTCATGCCTGGGTATCTAGGTAAACCTTAACCCTAACCGTACCCTTCCCTTTGACCCTGGGAAGGGTAGGGTTAGGGTGCACACTATGAAGTGAGATGACATCTGATGACAGCCTCTGCAGTCTGGGCCGGACAAGCAATCAAAGGTGGCAGGAAACCACCCAGCTGCTTTTGTTGTTGTTTTTGTTAGTTGTTGTTTAGGTATTTGCTCAGGGATCCAACACCTCATGACTGAGACCGTATTCTGGTTCATATTTCTTTAGACTTTGTCCCGTCACATATCAGCTCTTCAGCCCCTCCCCCTGGACCGGTCTGAACTGGATCTGTGTCAGTCTGCCACCTGATTGGATGCTTCAGTTTTTATCAACACGTGGTATTGCTCTGTTGAACGACACACACACACACACACACACACACACACACACACACACACACACACACACACACACACACACACACACACACACACACACACACACACACACACACACACACACACACACACACACACACTCTCTCTAAAATGTGTCCTAAGAAAATATAATCAAAGTCCAAATCATGAAGTGATTGGTCAGGTGATGGCGGTCCAGTGATTGGACAGGACGCCTCCCGTCAGGTGATGTTGTTCCAGTGATTGGTCAGGTGATGGCGGTCCAGTGATTGGTCAGGACGCCTCCTGTCAGGTGATGGCGGTCCAGTGATTGGTCAGGACGCCTCCTGTCAGGTGATGGCGGTCCAGGTGATTGGTCAGGACGCCTCCTGTCAGGTGATGGCGGTCCAGTGATTGGTCAGGACGCCTCCTGTCAGGTGATGGCGGTCCAGTGATTGGTCAGGACGCCTCCTGTCAGGTGATGGCGGTCCAGTGATTGGTCAGGACGCCTCCTGTCAGGTGATGGCGGTCCAGTGATTGGTCAGGACGCCTCCTGTCAGGTGATGGCGGTCCAGTGATTGGTCAGGACGCCTCCTGTCAGGTGATGGCGGTCCAGTGATTGGTCAGGACGCCTCCTGTCAGGTGATAGCGGTCCAGTGATTGGTCAGGACGCCTCCTGTCAGGTGATGGCGGTCCAGTGATTGGTCAGGACGCCTCCTGTCAGGTGATGGCGGTCCAGTGACTGAGACGGTCCATCGCCCTGCCCACCAGGGACAGTCGATAGGAGGTCTGAGGCCAGCGGGTCACTCAGAGCAGGAAAGTATCAGTCTGTTCGTCATCCATCATCTTTTCCTTGCCCCCTCTCTGTTAGTCTCTCTTTCCCTCGCTGAATGACCTCTCCCTCCGTCTCTCTCCCTATGTGCCACTCTCTCTTTTTCACACCTACGTCTCCCTCTATCTCCCCCTCTATTCACTCCCTCTCCCTCTCTGTGGTTGTGTGGTGAGTAAACCACTACCCTCTGCTTCCTGAGCTCTATGAATGTTGAATGAGGTAATGAGAGGCTGCTGGTGTGTGTGTGTGTGTGTGCGTGTGCATGTGTGTGGTTCACATTAGTCTAATGAATACGACTCCCCCCGGTTACACACACACGCACACATACACACAGTCAGGCACATACCTGTGAACGGACACACACACACCCACACAGGCATATACTAATTTGTGCACACACAAACACAATGTCTGCATCAGAATTTGTCTGCCTCAATAAAGTTTGTATTCCTATAAACATCTGTACCCCATAGGAGTACATTATCTTATGAAGACATACCTATGACCAGCATGTTCCAGTGCAGAGCTCTAGAGCAACAGTCTGTTTACACTCAGTATAGCTCTAGAGCAACAGTCTGTTTACACTCAGTATAGCTCTATCAACAGTCTGTTTACACTCAGTATAGCTCTAGAGCAACAGTCTGTTTACACTCAGTATAGCTCTAGATCAACAGTCTGTTTACACTCAGTATAGCTCTAGATCAAAAGTCTGTTTACACTCAGTATAGCTCTAGAGCAACAGTCTGTTTCCACTCAGTATAGCTCTAGATCAACAGACTGTTTACACTCTGTATAGCTCTAGATCAACAGTCTGTTTACACTCAGTATAGCTCTAGATCAACAGTCTGTTTACACTCAGTATAGCTCTAGATCAACAGTCTGTTTACACTCAGTATAGCTCAAGATCAACAGTCTGTTTACACTCATTATACTTCTAGATCAACAGTCTGTTTTATCCTCTGTATAGCTCTAGATCAACAGTCTGTTTACACTCAGTATAGCTCTAGATCAACAGTCTGTTTACACTCAGTATAGCTCTAGATCAACAGTCTGTTTACCCTCAGTATAGCTCTAGATCAACAGTCTGTTTACACCCAGTATAGCTCTAGATCAGGGATGGGCAACTTTCATGATAAAGAGGGCCACATTTTTCATCATAACCATCGGAGGGCCACATGACTGCACACTTCAACTAAACGTGAGCTGAGAGAAGCTACACAATTTTGAATTTGGTAGATATGATTTCCTGTATTCTGGTGCATTTTGGGGATGGCCACTACCTAAAAAATCATCCAGAATCATAACCTATGTACGGTATGTTAATTGAACCAACATACATTAATTTCATGTTTCCCATGCTCAAACAGCCACATGAATGGTCAGTATTTTTATCAGTGCAAAGGGCTCACATACATCATCATTCAATGAAGTCAAAAAGAACTCAAACCCAACAAGCAGTTGTAGTGTTGTAGTGGCGACTTAAGTGGATATCTTTAATGACTGATATCGCTTCTAAGCAAACTAGACGCATGGGTTTGCCTTCGAATTCTATGAATTCTTCTCATCCTTCTTGACCGAGTTTTCTGTAACTCGATCAATTATTATTCTTCTTTTTATTTATTTTTTTTTAATTATGTGCGGGCCTGGATGAGTGAGGATGCGGGCCGCACTCAGTGAGGATGCGGGCCGCATGCGGCCCGCGGGCCGCCAGTTGCCAATCCCTGCTCTAGATCAACAGTCTGTTTACACTCAGTATAGCTCTAGATCAACAGTCTGTTTACACTCAGTATAGCTCTAGATCAACAGTCTGTTTACACTCAGTGTAGCTCTAGATCAACAGTCTGTTTACACTCAGTATAGCTCTAGATCAACAGTCTGTTTACCCTCAGTATAGCTCTAGATCAACAGTTTGTTTACACTCAGTATAGCTTTAGATCAACAGTCTGTTTACACACTCAGTATAGCTCTAGATCAACAGTCTGTTTAAACTCAGCATATCTCTAGATCAACAGTCTGTTTACACTCAGTGTAGCTCTAGATCAACATTCTGTTTACACTCAGTATAGCTAAAGATCAACAGTCTGTTTACACTCAGTATAGCTCTAGATCAACAGTCTGTTTACACTTAGTATAGCTCTAGATCAACAGTCTGTTTACACTCACTATAGCTCTAGATCAACAGTCTGTTTACCCTCAGTATAGCTCTAGAGCAACAGTCTGTTTACAATCAGTATAGCTCTAGATCAACAGTCTGTTTACACTCAGTATAGCTCTAGATCAACAGTCTGTTTACACACTCAGTATAGCTCTAGATCAACGGTCTGTTTACACTCAGCGTAGCTCTAGATCAACAGTCTGTTTACACTCAGTATAGCTCTAGATCAACAGTCTGTTTACCCTCAGTATAGCTCTAGAGCAGGGATGGGGAACTGGCGGCCCGCGGGCATGTGGCCCGCGGCCCGCATGCCCACTCAGCCTGCACATAATTAAAAAAAAAATATATATATATATTATAATAATAATAATAATAATTGATCGAGTTACAGAAAACTCGTTCAAGAAAGATGAGAAGAATTCATAGAATTCAAAGGCAAACCCATGCGTTTAGTTTGCTTAGAAGCGATATCAGTCATTAAAGATATCCACTTAAGTCGCCACTACAACTACTACAACTGCTTGTTGGGTTTGAGTTCATTGAGTTGTTGCACTTAATGTTGGGCCACTGTTTTTCAGTTTTTTTACTTCATTGAATGATGATGTATGTGAGCCCTTTGCACTGATAAAAATACTGACCATTCACGTGGCTGTTTGAGCATGGAAAACATGAAATTAATGTATGTTGGTTCAATTAACATACCGTACATAGGTTATGATTCTGGACAATTTTTTAGGTAGTGGCCATCGCCAAAATGCACCAGAATACAGGAAATCATATCTACCAAATTCAAAATGATGTAGCTTCTCTCAGCTCACGTATAGTTGAAGTGTGCAGTCATGTGGCCCTCTGATGGTTATGATAAAAAATGTGGCCCTCTTTATCATGAAAGTTGCCCATCCCTGAGGTAGCATCATCATCACTGCCAGCTGACATCAGACGCCTTGCTAGAGAAAAACAGTTCCAGCCATCACATTAGGTGAGTCTAGAAATGCAGCAAACATGAGGCTTAGTAACACAGCAGTTATAGACTTTTTTTGTCTTTTTTTTCATCTTTAGTTATGTGTTCATAATGGTATGGCCCTCTGAGGACTTTGGAAAAATTGAAATGGCCCTTGATGTGAAAAAGGTTCCCCACCCCTGCTCTAGAGCAACAGTCTGTTTACACTCAGTATAGCTCTAGAGCAACAGTCTGTTTACACTCAGTATAGCTCTAGATCAACAGTCTGTTTACCCTCAGTATAGCTCTAGATCAACAGTCTGTTTACCTTCAGTATAGCTCTAGATCAACAGTCTGTTTACACTCAGTATAGCTCTAGATCAACAGTCTGTTTACACTCAGTATAGCTCTAGATCAACAGTCTGTTTACACGCAGTATAGCTCTAGATCAACAGTCTGTTTACACTCAGTATAGCTCTAGAGCAACAGTCTGTTTACACTCAGTATAGCTCTAGATCAACAGTCTGTTTACACTCAGTAGCTCTAGATCAACAGTCTGTTTACACTCAGTATAGCTCTAGATCAACAGTCTGTTTACACTCAGTATAGCTCTAGATCAACAGTCTGTTTACACTCAGTATAGCTCTAGATCTGTGATTCGCTGGGCCGGTGAGGTGATCTCTGATACAGGGGGGCTGATCTGTGATACGGGGGGGGGGGGGTGATCTGTGATACAGGGGGGGTGATCTGTGATACGGGGGGGGGGGTGATCTGTGATACAGGGGGGGCTGATATGTGATACGGGGGGGGGGGGGGTGATCTGTGATACGGGGGGGGGGGGTGATCTGTGATACAGGGGA